>NC_043996.1:34315136-34347636 GCF_902150065.1 Myripristis murdjan
ATAAATAACTGTCCTGTTGTGGCAGCTAAGGCGTACAGAATGGGGAGTCTGTGCCTTGTTGCGCCACAACAGTTTTGCTCTGAGTTCATGCACACCAGAGGGAACACTTCAGTATTGAAAGTGAACCTCTTGTGTACAGACAGTACACATGAAGGTGACATGGACTCAAACATGCAGAACTATATACATTTCAACTTTAAACAGATATACATTTAAACTTTAAACAGACATACATTTAAATTTTAACAGATATACATGAAGAGCTCATTTGCAAAAACAGATCCCCATTTGATTTATTATCCTAAATCATGCCCTGTGTGTGTGTGTGTGTGTGTGTGTGTGTGTGTGTGTGTGTGTGTGTGTGTGTGTGTGTGTGTGTGTATGTGTGTGTGTACTCCAAGCAGTATCAGTGAAACGGTGTATCCATTTTAAGAATGGCTTTTATCTGTTTTTGCAAATGAACTCTTCACATTTAAACTTTAAACAGACATACATTTAAAATTTTAACAGATATACATGAAGAGCTCATTTGCAAAAACAGATCCACATTTGATTTATTATCCTAAATCATGCCCTGTGTGTGTGTGTGTGTGTGTGTGTGTACTCCAAGCAGTATCAGTGAAACGGTGTATCCATTTTAAGAATGGCTTTTATCTGTTTTTGCAAATGAACTCTTCACATTTAAACTTTAAACAGAGACCAACAGCTAACACGTGGCAAACAGAGACTAACACATCCATAAACCTGTGACACGATTACATGATATACGTCCCTACACATGATTCTCCACAACTAAACCTTCCCTAATTCCCCCTGAAACACATGATTTGCTTAATCTAAGATCTAACCATGATCATCTATTCCACATCATAAATACATAATCTAAAATCAATAATAAATACACGATATAAATACTATAAATAATCACAATAAATAACAATCTATACAATTATAGTGGGACAGGCTCTAAAAAGACAACATTCATAGTGGTAGCCAATGTACACACCATGAACAACACAACACACTACAAGTCAGTTTCCTCTGAACCAACACACAAACGCGACAACACTAACATTTGCACCGGGACACTGCAATGTAGCTCCGTTTGACTCATCAAACAAAGAATTTACACCAGTAGTGTGAATTCATTGTTTGCTTCCTTTGCCAAACAAACCAACCTAACCCTCATCAAAATCCACGTCTGACTCGAAGAGGCCCTCTACCTCCTCCAAGTCAACAACTAACCCCTGATCATCGTTAACACTAAAGCTACACAAAACACCTTCGTGATCACTAAAATACGTAGGCATCACTGCACAGTTCACATTATACTGTGTTGTTTTAACATAAACATGGTCAATTAGTGTCCCCTTCTCCGTAGTTTCTTGTGTTACATGCTGACTAAATCCTTTTTCACCCATAAATTTGCAAATTGAGGATGTTTTTAAAATGTTGTCATTGAAATCCCCCATTATTACAATTGTGTTACTGATTGGATTTAACCAATCAAGTAACTTCCCCAGATTTTGTTTGAATAAAGAAATTGGATAACACGGTGGACGATAAATTACTGCCAACAATATGTTGAATTTGTTGCACAGGCACACCAAACACTCCAGATTCAAATCGGGCACCTGCAGAATGTTACAGTCCAAATTGTCTACACTATACAAACCAACTCCACCGTGTTCTAGGTTCTTTAGCTCTAACAATTTGGGGTTACTGCTGCTGTAACACAAGCCACGAGGACGATTGTGGAAAGTGTAACCTTCAATTTGGACACCGTCTAATGAAGACTGTGCAGTGAGCCACGTTTCTGTCACAGCAATACAGGTAAGCTGTAAATGCTGCGTGCAAGACACCAAATCTAACACATGCCGACTTAAATTTTGAACGTTCATTAAATACACAGAGAAACTGTGTGCATTTAATGAAGGCTCTGGCTGCTCAATCAAAAATGGAGGCATGCTATCCAAGGCCTCCTTTATGGCGTTCTTGCAATAAATTGCCTTCTCTGAAAAATCCTCGATGATCAGTCCAGACAAGGCCCTAACACGACTAAGCGCTACATATGCCTGCCCCGGTGCAAACACCCTCTTCAAAGACACTACCGCCTCGTCCACAGTGAGTCCTTGCACTTTGTGAACAGTGCAAGCCCACGCTAACCTCAGAGGAAACTGACGACGCAAACCGCCACGCTTGGTGGCTCTATCCTCCTCTGGATCAATGGCAGTAGACTGCAGGCATTCTACTGCTGCATGTGCACGGTTTTTTCCTCCTATCTGAACCAATATTCACATCATCAATCTAACATACACGGTGAGAGGAAACGTGGAATCCTCTCCAAAAACTATCTGAGTAACCGTGCCACATGCTCCATTGACCAGGCCGTCCGCAACATCCACGTTCTTACATAACATGACTCGCGCGTTCCTCGCTATACACAAAGTCTCCGGTAGAGACGTGTCCGCCGCAACGCCGTGATGCCCGGGCATCCGTTCCAAATTCCCTGTTGTCCTGTTAGTCACAAAATCCTGCGCCTCAATGGTGACATAATCAGGACAACAGTCAAACAGATAATTTAGGTTGTGCTCACTTACTTGCCTATTCGTCGCAAAGATATGCAAGGCTGAGCTCACCTCGCCGGTCTCGCGCATCTTCAACATTTCAACGTCGCTATCTAACATTGGGGTGGCCCTGGAACGCACTCTTAACCTATTCAGCATCTCTGCAAAAACACTATCCTTCTGCCTAACTATCTTTTTCAGCTCCACGGTGCTGAAATTACACCACAGGTCCACACCAACAGGACTACTATACAGAGGCTTCCCTTTAACGGGAGGCAACTGATAGAAGTCCCCGACAGCTATCACGCTAACATTACCAAACGGGGAAAAGTCGCCTGTCTGTTTTATCTGTCTCAATCTACCGTGGACATAAGCCAACAGGTTGTGATTAACCATACTTATTTCATCTATAATTAAAATTTGGAGGTGACTTAATTTTGCTCGCAAAGAGTTTAGTTTATCTTCACCCAGAGGGGTGTAAGGTAAACTAGCCTGTTTGCCAATACTCAATGTGTGATGAATTGTTGCTGCATTTAAATTGTATGCAGCTATTCCTGTTGGAGCAGTTAACAAAATACAGATATCGTCTGGTTGATCACAAAGTGTTGACAGCAGCCGCGCTGCCTCATACTGGATAGCCCTAATTAAATGACTTTTCCCCGTCCCTGCACCACCTGTCACAAATACACGCAGAGGCTCTGGGTTTTTACCCATCACCTTCTGCAGACACCAGTGTCTCACCTTATAAAAAACAGCAAGCTGTGTCTCATTCAGAGACCTAACAAGCGCTAAACCCTCAGTTCTAGATAAAATGGACCTGTTTCTCTCTAACTGCGCTACCTGTCTGCCACCAACAATCAAATCTGGCACATTCACCAATGACTCAACCAACTGTTCCTCAGCTAACTCACCTTCCCGCTGCTGCCTCATCTCCTCTAAACCCTCAAGGCGTTCCGCTTCCTGTTCAGGACAAAGCTCACCCCAAACATCCTCATCTACACCGTTATTCTGCGCAGCTATCTCCTGAGCTAACTCAAGGTGAGGACAATTAACCTCAAACCTTGCCCTATTCTCATCGACAACATCACTAACCGAATGTACAGAGCCGTCGCTAAACAACACCTCACCATCGTTATAGAACTGCTCAAACAGCTCAAAGCCATCAGGTTTGAGGTCTGAGTCAGTTCTATAAGGAAGAAACAACTGCAACAGGCTCTGAAAATGTGCCTCCTCCTCTCTATCCAAATTAAAACGCATGTACCGCACCACTGCAAACTGAGTGCGTGTTCTCCTAAGAATGAATCCTAAGTCATTCTTAAGTTCAATTCTGTCTTTAGACATTTCATTTTTGCTGAGAACACGATACTCAGATGCAAAGGTGGCCATACACATGTTTTCAAACACGTCGCTATCAGGCCTATTTCTATATCTATCTACAATACTTATCATAAACATATCCTCCTCCCGTAGATCACGGGAGGCCGCCATCTGCCTCAACACACTGAGGGGCAAACTCATTCTAACTATCCTACTGCCTGTCGGCACAAACACAACCTTTCTGGAACACTCCCTAAGGTGCATGTTCGTTAGCCTATACACCGCCTCCTGCGCACAAACATCTCTGTTGTGTAAATATACACTGCCCAGCTTCCGCAGGGCTTCTTTAGCAGAGAGATTCCCTTGTTTTTTTGCTTCTTTTTGGGCATTACTCAATAAGAGGCCAATTTCTCTCTCTGCTTTCGTAATATACGATATTATGTATATTACTACTGCGTAGGCGTCGGTGACAAAGCTAATGTCCATGTTAGCATTCCAGCACTTCAACAACTTCTTGCTATATTGATTAACCCAAACCTCGTTCACCCCTCTCCTATACACTACCTTATGCCTCTTCTCTAAACGCCTATAAGCCCTCTCAAAAATCTCCTGATTAATACGCAAACTATGAAACAACTCCTCTACACTAGCAGGAGGCACATCGCATTCCACAGCTTTCTTGACATCTTCAAGAATTTTGTGCGCAAACTCTTTGGGCATTTTATCCCTGTCCTCAAAACATTTACAGGCTGGCTTGTTTTCTGAATTAGATTCAGCCTCACCTGTCTTCTTGTTCTTATCACACTTGCACTCAGGCATTCTACAAATGAATGTACGCGCAGACACAGGTTTTGGAAAATTGAAACGACACGTCGTTTTGTGTTTTCTGCATGACTTTGAATGTCGTTTGGAATGTGTTTGAACAGATGACACTGTGTCCAATAGTGTGTCATCATCTGAGGGTAGCTCACACGTAACGTAGCGGTCGATAAACTCAACTACCTCCTCATCTGTGTTTTTATCAATTTGGGGAGCACCCTCGATCCAAAATAAACAGTGTACATGTGGTGAGCCTCTTTGTTGAAATTCTACCCTATAAAAGTAATCAACGATCTTGCCGATTGGTTGACAGGGAGACATGAGAACCTCTTTCAGAAAACAATGCCACCTGTAATCAAACATCCGCGCCGCGGTCACAGGATTACGTCGCAACAACGCACACCTATCTGCCCACTCCAAATCCTCTACCGTCTGCGATCTGCCTTCCTGTTTCAGGATGCTGGTCAGAAGATTCTGCCAGCGCATATCCGCAGACGAAAACGAGCAAAACCACGTCGGAATGCCTAACTGACGCACACAAGCCATCACGTCCTTCTGGACAGACTGCCAGAAGGCCGGAGTTCCTCTAATGGGTTTAAGAAACCTAAACCCATCATCACACGCCAACAACTGCTTCAAGGCGTCCGCATCTGCCAACATATCCTCACTAACCCGTTGAGGCCTCTGACCTCCTTTATCCTTACGCAATGCGACGGAAACACTTGACACAACCTTGTCCAACTCCGACACGTACTGAGCAAAAAATATATACTCTACATTACGCGCAAAACGACCGTCGGCATGCATAATCCTATTATTAAGATAACGCGCCAACGTCAAGTCGTGCCACCGACCATCATGAAAAGTCTTACCACCCGTCGGAAACAACACCGGGAAACACTTTGCCTCGTTCGTGTGGTCAGAAAGCATTCTTACCGGACTATTCCCTTCTGCAGGCGCAATGTTCAAAATATCCTTAAAATACTGATCTAAAGCTTCCTGACCAATATCAACAGGCATAAGACAAGTGTCCTGAAACATGCAGTGCTGTTGTCTGTCATGTAACAGTTCATCCTGTCCTATGTCTGCTGATTCTGCTAGCTCACACATTTCAGACTGAACCGTAACCTGACCTAACCTAACCTCAGCCTCATCCTCACTGCCTGATTCGGCCTCTTCCTTCTCCCTATCTTCCTCCCTAACAAACTCATTAACCCAGTGCTCATTAAATTCAATATTTCTATAGTGAACATTTGTCCTCTTTAAGTACTCTAGCGCCTGTCTTACACGCAACGTATCGACAAACTGATACTCGTAATACCCTTTATAGGTGAGTTTCCGCTTCAGCTTAACCTGAAGCAGAGACCCTTCCATGCTCGAACGCGGCAACACATTCACAGTCTGAACAATGTTGGCTGGAACACATGTCACCGGTCCATGTACTCCATTCTGCCCGCCTTTAGGCAGTGCCAACATCTTCATGAATGGAATATGTAACGCAATAAGATGCTGTTCTAAACTATTCAAAGATCCCAGTTCAGCAGGAATGGGATCAAGCTCCAAGTTATTAACCCAGCATTCAGCTGGCATCTCACCTGAACTAAGCTTCCTATGACATGTGTAACAAATCCACAAATTACCGCGCGATGAAACCAACAAACACGGCGCAACACACTCCCCACTACACCTATGTAAATACTGCTGGCCTATACACCTATCTGCCACAGCCGCTGTCGCTGAACTTTCCCTATAAGTTTCCCTATCACAACTAACCACCTGATATCTAAAAAACAACCTATGACACACACAGCACACAAAATCAGGTCCATCTCTGACCTTTTCTAAAAACTGTGCCATAACAAAGCCAAAATCTTTTGCTTTCTCTACCTTCTGCTTTCTGCCTAACCTAACACTGGAAATAACTCTCTCCTTATACTCTACACTACCATGATACTTACTCTTAATGCTTTCTATTTCTTTTTCCCTTTGGTCAATGCTGTCCCTATATCTGACCAACCTCTTAGCCTTAACACTCTCCCTATGCTCAACACTGTCCCTATATCTGACCAACTTCTTAGCCTTAACACTCTCCCTGTGCTCAACACTGTCCCTATATCTGACCAACCTCTTGGCCTTAAAACTCTCCCTGTACTCAACACTGTCCCTATATTTGACCATAATCTTGGCCTTAACACTCTCCCTATGCTCTACGCTTTCTCTGTATTTACTAATGCTCAACTCTTTAACCCTCTCTCTGTGGGCTAAATTCTTACTATATTCCCCTACACTCCACAACTTAGCTTTCTCCCTGAACACCATATTTTCTTGATATATCTTTCTAATCCTTGACTGACGTTTCTCTCTAAGCGACAAATTCAACTTTTCCTGCTTCCTCTGCTTCCGCCTTAAGTACTTAGACTTCCCTGACATTCTACCTGACACTAACTCCCTAGCACCCTCCATAACCTTGGCACAATTCTCTACACCTACAACAGAACCAACTACATCACTACACCTAACCGCTGTGTTGTCACTATCTACAACATCCATCATTCTAGACCTAATTCTATAACCTGACACTTCACTAACTTTACAGTACCCGTAACAACTATGCAGTCCAGGCTTACACACGCAAACAACATTCTCAAAATGCCGTCCCATGACATTGTCTATGTAAATACACTCCGCTGACAAATGCTTACTACTACAGCTATACTTTATCCAACGTCCGTCATGGAACGTAAACACACTAACACCTAACCAGTCGGCCGTCGCCTGAATTTCCACCTCTGTGGCCCAACTGCCGACACGCCTCATCCTGGACTGCTGAATATACTCTAACACAGAGGAGTACTCAGTCCTCAAAAAACTCTGATATCTATCAGTGTTCCTTTCTAACTCTTTACAGACAGCTAACCTAATCCTACGATGGTGCTTCTGAGAACCACTCACAGCCTGAGAGATGGCTCTGAAGAAGCAGTTCCCATCGGCAACAATCCTCTCTTTGCTACAAGGAACACCTAACAACCCCTCCTCTGTGGCTACCGGACTAACAACTTTCACGCAATCGACGTTCAACTTTGTGCATAAAGCACGACAAACATCTAAGCCGAGGGGATGGAAGACCAGCTCTTCGCTTCTCACCTCGCTAACAAATTCGACGTCCAAATTGACCTCTCGGACATCGAAACTCTTGGATTTCTTCGACATACAAGTGCCGGAAGAAATGACACGCTTTCTGCCATCGGTCACCGTTGGTTCTGCTGCTGAACCGCTGCTCACCTCGCTGGAGAAACTAAAAACAGAAATGCCAGACAGTGCCGGACTTGCGGCAATGCTGACACCACACTCAGGCACACAAACGCCTGCAGACACCTCACTTTTTCTCCCAGCCTCAGTGAGCACACTAGACTCTGGTGCTGGAGCAGCGCTCATCCCAGTGATGAGACTCTCCACAGACACACCAGACCGCGTTGGACTTGCATCCGTGCTGACCGTAACACCACACAGCTCAAAGAGCTTCTCCCTCGAACGGAGACTGTCGGCCAAACGACAGATGTAGTGGTGCAGGTCGTCGAGACACGCGAAATGCAGAACCACGCTTGTACCATTGTGGTGCAACAAGCCAGTGTTACTGCGTGAGTGACTGTCGACCACAGCGAACCGTCCACCCTCACGCACGATGGCAGTGGTGTTTCCACACATTGTCAAAAGACATGTGGTGTATTGACTGAAGATTCTCTCCAGTCCATTACGCAAGCTGATGAATACACCGAAATCGATGTATTCACCTTCGGTCACGCCTACTTCGCCTAACACTGTGTCACCAAAACCAAACCTAAACAACTGTCCGTCTAATTCCAGCTGTTGTGGCAAATCTGGCACAGACAGCAGATTAGACACATGGCTGAAGATGTTGAGGTCACGCAGACTCGTGTACAACTCATCACCTTCAACCAACGCGCGATCCAGATCCAGCCTGTCCCACGAGAACGCGCTCCTCACCGTGTGTTTGGCTAAGCTGACCAAAGCTATAGCCATACACTGGACTCCACCATACACAAATCGGGCATTTCCCTGATGAAACGACCCGCGCACAACTTTAGCTAGCCTAATCCTGCTGCTATCTATGTTAGACCCTGTTGCCACAGCATTAGCGCTAGACTCTGACTGAACATCACTAACACAAACAGAAGGAACAAAAACAGCCTTAGCTTTGATGATCTTCTGTCGCTCCTCTGGGACAGCAGGGCCCGCTGCGGCGACCTCCTCCCGACCGACGACCTCCCCCGGCACCTCGCTGGCCGACTCCTGAGCTGTCGCCTCCACCTGATTAAAAAAAAAAAAAAAAAAAACACAGCAGTGAGATTTTGGCAACGAAACGTTGCTTGGCTTCCGGATTACAGCAGAGATGGAATTGTGGGACCGTTTAAAAATTAAATATAGTCTATATAACTAGTGCTAAAAAACAAGAGCTAAATAATAATGAGTGCAATTGAGAGTAACTAGATAAAACAGAATGTACACAACAGACAAATATGAAAACAGGAGAACCATTTTCCTGCCACCTCTCAATGCTAACTCACATATTATATTTAAACAAAGACAAACCTGCTGCACCGCTGGTCTGGGCCCGGAGGCGGACACGGTCACACGGGCTGGTGAAGGTCTCGCTGGCACCTAAAAAAGATGGGGAAGAAAAAAAGCCTCATTTACATAATGCACTCATTCACTCGGGTTCTGCACGTTATAAAAAGTACTCTGCTGCACCTCCGGGACGGCTGGGCACGCTGCGGCGACCTCCTCCCGGACGACGACCACCCCTGGCACCACGCTGGACGACTCCACCTGACACAAGACAAAAAAAAAAATAAAAAAATCAAACAAGGTTTCACTAAATCACAGGAGAACCATTTCCCTGTTACCTGTCATAATAATAATTCACATAATATATATAAATAAACAAAGACAAACCTGCTGCACCGCTGGTCTGGGGCCGGAGGCAGGCACGGTGACACGGGCAGGTGAAGGTGTTGCCGGCACCTAAAAAAGATAGGGGAAGACAAAAGACTCATTTCAATAATGCACTCATTCATTCGGGTTCTGCACGTGTTATCAAAATACAACAAAAACAATCCACATAGCTCACATACTAAATATGATACCAACCTGCCGCTTTCCTCCTCTACGCCTTGTGGCAACACCTTTCGGCGAACGCCTCACACGGGAAGTCTAAAAGAAGGAAACAAACCTTGTTAAATGCAGTCTTAAATTCAATTTTGTCCAGGACATACACACGTACAATAGACTTTGCAAGCACAGAAAAAAAAAAAACACAACAAAAGATCTATATGTATAATATAAAGGAAAAAAATGTAAAAACAGTTGGTGGATGAGGAATGCGGATGCCGAGGGGAGCCACATGCACTGGAGCAGCCTGGGACCTGAGCCACACAACCACCAGCACCATGATGACCTGACTCAAAAAGACACAGCACGCACCTCGGAAAAAAACTCACAACCATTTCACACACACCACTCACACAGAGACAGGGGAAACATCAGAGGCAAAACCCATTTAACATTTATAACTAACGAAACACCTTAAAGTCAGAACTAATATGGATTACTTCTTAATATATAAATGTAATTATCAGGCACTTTACCTGGCCAGCTGGCAGAAGGGCAGTGACGTCGCTGTCCGAGGATGGCGAAACCCTCTCCATGGCCTCCAGGATGTCGCCCGCTGAACCAGAACGGGGTTGGATGGGAGGACAGACTCTTGCAACCGGAGGATTGCTCGAATCGTAAAAAAACCACAACAAAAAAAAATTATCACCATTAAAAAAAAAACACACCACACACACAAAAAATAAAGGCGTAAAACCAGAAAAAGATGCACAAATGTACAGCCAGAAAATGACTCAAACACATTACCTTGCCCTCCTGCCGACGCGGTCCCCTCCAGTGGGTTGCGGTGACGAGCCGCGGGGCTGTGTCCCGTCACGACCAGCACGGGGGAGACCCTGGCACGAGGCGATGTCCGGGGGGGCACCGAAGGAGGAGGAGGAGGAGGAGGAGGAGCCAGCTGGCGGACCGCGGCGTCCCACAGGGCCTGGACGAGGATCGGCGTTCCGTCGCTGTCGCTGAGGTGCACCTGGAAAACAGTGAAACGCAGAACACATTGCCGCTCAACTTGGTGTATCGAAAATGGAAACCTTCAACTCCTCCATGTGTCATGTCACAACAACAAAGTATGCTGTACTTACACCGTCACGGCTCCACAGCTCCAAACGATCCATCGGGAGGTGCTCTGCCACAGACACGTATGGGAGACCTGCCGCAAAAGTGAGAAACATCATACATTCTGGTAATAAATACACTCATGTAAAACATATGAGGTTAGGTTCACGATACGTCAGTTATAATTGATCTGATGACCAAAACTAAGACGTACCCATGCGTGCTGCGACACGGCAGAACTCCTGGCGGAACAGCTCCTGCAGGCCAGGCTCGATGTTCAAGCGTGGAGGGAAGTCCAGCACGAACACCTACACACACACACACACACACACACAAAAAAAAAAAAATCACGTTTAGAATCACATTTAGGTTTCTAAAAAAGCACATGTGAAAACACACGCTTACTGTGACAGCACAGGACAAAACAAATACTGCCAACCTGCAATTAAACACACCTTCGCCCAGCGGGTTGCAAACTGTAGCCAGGAGAGCACACGAAGTCCAGCGACGCCTCTCCGATGTTCCTGCTGGCTGCAGGTTTGTTGCGCGGGTCGAGCACACACACCACCGTCCGGGGTCCCAGGGAGAGCGGCGTGGGACACCTCCGTCCTCAGCTCTGCTGCATGCGCACCTGGAACAGAGAGAAAAAGAGAAAGAGAGAGGTACCTCCGGCATCGCGACGATCCATCCACCAGGGCCCGCAGGTGGGAGTCTCCCACGACGAACACCATCTGCAAACGACAGAGGACACGGCTTTAGAACATAGACACCGACTTCTTACGACAAGCACTGTGTTTCTGAAAAAGAAAAACGAATACCTTCTGGTCCGGCTTCTGGGCAGGAAGTGACCAACTTGAAGCTCCGCTGGTTCAGCTTCGAAGTCGGCCCATCTCCGCACGCGATGGCGTACCCTGTACCGCGCCCTGTGTGGTTGACAACAAAGTTAAGGTATGAGACACAAAATTCGTACTTCTTCACATAAACATTCAAAATGCATCAGTTAAACATTAAAAAAAAAATATAACAAACTGTTTGATACTTACGAGCAACGAACTCGGGGACAGGCGGCTGGGGGGTCCATGGCAGCGGCTGCGCCATCCTCTGCTTCAGGCCTGGGCCCGCCGTGGGGACTTGGCACGGGGCATCTAGGAATGAAAAACAAACAAACAAACAAAAAAAAAAATAATAAAATTTCCTCCAAAGTTCAAAGAAACTTTAAAAATTCAAGTGAATCTGTGCCAATCATACTCACAAACAATGCTTTCCCAAACAAGGTCAGCCTTCAAAATTACACAAACGTTCAACTTACCTTGGCAGTGCGTGTGTGTGTGTGTGGGGTGGACTGTGTGTGTGTGTGTCTGTGTGTGTCTGTATGTGCTGTGTGTTGAAGGAGTGCAAATATGTGTGTTGATTAACAATCGTTATGTGTGTGTTTTTAAATGGAATAAAATGTATCTGTGTTAGTGGTTCTGATCAGACGATCACAGATGTAGGTGCAGGTAGCTCGACGCGTTCAATCGCAGGTCAATTCGCAGGTCAGTCGCAGGTCAGTCGGCTCTCATAGCAGCCAAAGCAAAGACAACACCAGATCTCACAGCCATCGATATCAATATCTGTAAATTAAACAAAACCTGTTTGATTTAACATTACTTGTCTAGTAGAAAAAAACAACACATTTAATTGAACAGAACGTTACTGAAAGCATCTGAATACACTTAGCGTTAGGAAAGTTTAGGTTTTAATTTAAATAAGGTCTTTCTCTCTATAAAATGCTTAAGACACAAACCAGCATCCACATTGTGTTCAAGTAATCGAAAAAAAATGGCCAACAACACAACTGTGCTGCTCAAAACAGAGACACATCTTAAGAAAACCTTTTCCTCTCAAAATCATAATAAACCAGCAAACTGGCATCCTAATTACATTATTTGCTTCCTCATTACACAGAAAGTGGCTGACACAACATCTCACAGCTTTGCCATACCGGTGGACACAGACACACCCAACTAAATACATCACAAACTACAGTTCCTGCATACAGCAAAAGACACACACGCCAGCATGAAAAGAAATAAAAAATTTACAATTATCAATATTGAATCAAATAATTTCCTTGTCTCACAAGGAAGACCTTCTCTTACAATCATATTGGACCAACCACTAACACAGCTTTGCCTATGACACAACTATTTGCTCTTTGAATGCACACAAAAGCCACACACACTCAACTGAACTGCATATATCAAAACACTTCCATGCAAATAAAACCTGATTAAACCTACACAAAAAAAACACATGCAACTATTCATCATCAAACAAATAACTTTTCCTTTTTCACACAGCAAAAAAAGTCTTCCTCTCAAAATGTTATTACACCACACACTAGGCCCAGCTATGAACACTCTACACCTGCTTTTTGAATGCACACAAGCCACACACACTCAGCTCAACAACATATATCACAAACTCAGTTCCATGCAAATAAAACCTTATATCAAACTACAAAAAAAGAAACACACCACACACACACAGCACACACCACACACACACTAGCAAAGCTATGACTGGTGTACATGCAAAGAGTAGATATAGCTCTGTCACAAAGCCACACACACTCAGCTCAAGTACATATTACAAACTCAGCTCTATGCAAATAAAACCTTTTATAAACTACAAAAAAGCACACACACATGCAAAAAACTCATCATCGAGTCTAATAATTTTCCCTTTTCACACAGCAAGAGAAAGTTTTCATCTCACAATCTGGTTGAAACCGCACACACCCACACCACACACACTAGCAAAGCTATGACTGGTGTACATTCAAAGAGCAGATATAGCTCTGTCAAAGCCACACACACTCAGCTCAAGTACATATCACTAACCTCAGTTCCATGCAAATAAAACCTGATTTAAAACTACAAACACACAAACAAACAAACAAAAAAAAAACATGCATCTATCATCATCAAGTCCAATAATTTTTCCTTTTCCCACACAACAAGAATAAGTTTTCCTCTCAAACCAAACACTAGCACAGCTTTGCCTATATCTGCTCTTTGAATGCACACAAGGCACACACACACTCAGCTCAACAACATATATCACAAAATAAGTTCTATGCAAATAAAACCTTGTAACCACACACACACACACACACACACGAGTGAAATAGTTTTCCTTTGTCACAGCAAGAAAAAGTTTGCCTCTCAAAATCTTATGGAACCACACACTAGCACAACTAGGCCTATGACACAGCTTTTCTTTATATGAACTAAAATGGCTGACACAATGTCTCCCAGCTAAGCTACACAGAGCTAGGCCTATGACACAGCTATTCTTTATATGGGCACAAAATGGCTGACACGATGTCTCTCAGCTAAGCTACACAGAGCTAGGCCTTTGACACAGCTTTTCTTTATATGGGCACAAAATGGCCGACACAATGTCTCTCAGCTAAGCTACACAGAGCTAGGCCTTTGACACAGCTATTCTTTATATGAGCACAAAATGGCCGACACAATGTCTCCCACCTAAGCTACACAGAGCTAGGCCTTTGACACAGCTATTCTTTATATGCACACAAAATGGCTGACACAATGTCTCTGCAGCTACACCTGCTCTTTGAATACACACACCACACACACACACACACACACAGGCCACACACTCTCAGCTCAACAACATATATCACAAACTCAGTTCAATGCAAATAAACCTTATATCAAACTAAACACCACCCACACAACACACACACACACACACACACAAACACACCCAAGTCAAATAATTTTCATTTGTCACAGCAAGAGAAAGTTTCATCTCAAATCTGGTTGAACCACCACACGACACACACACACACACACACACACACAACACACACACCACACACACACTAGCAGAGCTATGACTGGTGTACATTCAAAGAGCAGATATAGCTCTGTCACAAAGCCACACACACTCAGCTCAAGCACATATCACAAACTCAGTTCCATGCAAATAAAACCTGATATCAAACTACAAAAAAAAAAAAAAAAAAACATGCATCTATCATCATCAGTCCAATAATTTTCCTTTTCCACACAAGAATAAGTTTTCCTCTCAAACCAAACACTAGCACAGCTTTGCCTATATCTGCTCTTTGAATGCACACAAGCCACACACACACTCAGCTCAACAACATATATCACAAAATAAGTTCTATGCAAATAAAACCTTGTAACACACACACACACACACACACACACACTCACACACACACACACACACACACACACACGAGTGAAATAGTTTTCCTTTGTCACAGCAGAAAAAGTTTGCCTCTCAAATCTTATGGAACCACACACTAGCACCACTAGGCCTATGACACAGCTTTTCTTTAATATGGCACAAATGGCCGGACACAATGTCTCCCAACCTAAGCTACACAGAGCTAGGCCTATGACACAGCTTTTCTTTATATGCACACAAAATGGCCGAAACAATTGTCTCTCAGCTAAGCTACACAGAGCTAGGCCTATGACACAGCTTTTCTTTATATGGGCACAAAATGGCCGACACAATGTCTCTCAGCTAAGCTACACAGAGCTAGGCTATGAAGAGCAGCTTTTCTTTATATGGGCACAAAATGGCCGACACAAATGTCTCCCACCTAAGCTACACGAGCTAGGCCTATGACACAGCTTTTCTTTAATATGGGCACAAAGGCCGACCCATTTGTCTCCCAGCTAAGCTACACAGAGCTAGGCCTATGACACAAGCTTTTCTTTATATGCACACAAAAATGGCTGACACAATGTCTCCTCAGCTTACACCTGCTCTTGAATAGACACACACACACACACACACACACACACACACACACAGGCCACACACTCTCAGCTCAACAACAATATATCACAAACTCAGTTCAATGCAAATAAAACCTTATATCAAACTACAAAAAAAGAACACACACACACACACAAAACACACCAAGTCAATAATTTTCATTTGTCACAGCAAGAGAAAAGTTTTCAATCTCAAAATCTGGTTGAACCACACACACACACACACACCACACACACACACACACACACACACACACTAGCAAAGCTATGACTGGTGTACATTCAAAGAGCAGATATAGCTCTGTCCAAAGCCACACACACTCAGCTAAAGCACATATTACAAACTCTGTTCCATGCAAATAAAACCTGATCTAAAACTACAAAAAAGCACACACACCTGCAACAACTCATCATCAAGTCCAATAATTGTCCTCTTCACACAGCAAGAGAAAGTTTTCCTCTCAAACCAAACACTAGCACAGCTTTGCCTATAACACAGCAAACACCTGCTCTTTGAATGCACACAAAAGCCCACACACACACTCAGCTCACAACATATCACAAAATCACTTCTATGCAAATAAAACCTTGTAAACTACAAACACACACCAGACACACACACATACACACACACACTACAGAGCTATGACTGGGTGTACATTCAAAGAGCAGATATAGCTCTGTCACAAAGCCACACACACTCAGGCTCAAGTACATATCACAAAACTCAGTTCCATGCAAATAAAACTGATATCAACTATAAAAAAGCCACACACCTGCAACAACTCATCATCAAGGTCCAATAATTTTCCTTTACCACCACACAAGAATAGGTTTTCCTCTCAAACCAAACACTAGCACAGCTTTGCATATGACACAGCAACACCTGCTCTTTGAATGCACACAAAAGCCACACACACTCAGCGACATACATCATAAGCTTAGTTTCATGCAAAATAAAACATGATAGCAAACTACAGAAAACACACACATAGCAGTTTTTCATCATCAAGTCAATAATTTCCCTTTTCACACAGCAAAGAGAAAAGTTTTCTATCTCAAAATCTGGTTGAACCACACACACAACACACACACACGCAAAGCTATGACTGGTGTACATTCAAAGAGCAGATATAGCTCTGTCAAAGCCACACACACTCAGCTCAAGTACATATCACAAACTCAGTTCCATGCAAATAAAACCTTATATCAAATACACACACACACACACACACACACAAAATGCAATTATTCATCATCAGTCCAATACTTTTTCCTTTTTCCACACAAACAAGATAAGTTTTTCCCTCTCAAACCAAACCTAGCACAGCTTTGCCTATAGCTGCTCTTTGAATCACACAAGCCACACACACTCAGCTCAACACATATATCACACAACTCAGCTCCATGCAAATAAAACCTTATAACTACAAAAAACACACATACACACACACACACACACACAACACACACACACACACACACACACACACACACACACACACCAGTGAAATAGTTTTCCTTTGTCACAGCAAGAAAAAGTTTGCACTCTCTCAAATCTTATGGAACCACACACTAGCACAACTAGGCCTATGACACAGCTTTTCTTTATATGAACAGGTAAAATGGCCGACACGATGTCTCCCAGCTATGCTACACAGAGCTATGCCTATGACACAGCTATTCTTTATATGCCCACACAAAATGGCCGACACAATGTCTCTCATGTAAGCTACACAGAGCTAGGCCTATGACACAGCTATTCTTATATGGGCACAAAATGGCTGACACGTATGTCTCTCAGCTAAGCTACACAGAGCTAGGGCCTTTGACACAGGCTATTCTTTATATGGGCACAAAATGGCCGACACAATGTCTCCAGCTAAGCTACACACAGAGCTAGGCCTATGACACAGCTATTCTTTATATGGGCACAAAATGGCTGACACGATGTCTCTCAGCTAAGCGACAACAGAGCTAGGCCTATGACACAGCTATTCTTTATATGGGCACAAAATGGCTGACACGAGTTCTCTCAGCTAAGCTACACAGAGCTAGGCCTAGTGAAACAGCTATTCTTTATATGGGCACAAAAATGGCTGACACGATGTCTCTCAGCTAAGCTACACAGAGCTAGGCCTATGACACAGCTTTTTCTTTATATGGGCACAAAATGGCTGACACAATGTCTCTCACTACACCTGCTCTTTGAATAACACACACACACACACACAGGCCACACACACTCAGCTCAACAACATATCACAAAACTCAGGTTCCATGCAAATAAACCTTATATCAAAATACAAAAAAGGACACACACACGTGCAGTCAAGTCAAATAATTTTCATTTGTCACAGCAAGAGAAAGTTTTCATCTCAAAATCTGGTTGAACCACACACCCACACACACACACACACACACACACACACTAGCAAAGCTATGACTGGTGTACATTCAAAGGAGCAGGATATAGCTCTGTCACAAAGCCACACACACTCAGCTCAACAACATATATCACAAACTCAGTTCCATGCAAATAAAACCTGATATCAAACTACAAAAAAGCACACACACCTGCAACAACTCATCATCAAGTCCAATAATTTTCCTCTCTTTAACACAAAGCAAGAGAAAGTTTTCCTCTCAAACCAAACACTAGCACAGCTTTGCATATGACACAGCAACACCTGCTCTTTGAATGCACACAAAAGCCACACACACTCAGCAACATACATCATAAGCTTAGTTTCATGCAAATAAAACATGATAGCAAACTACAAAAAACACACACATGCCAGTTTTCATCATCAAGTTTTCACGCAGCAAGAGAAAGTTTTCATCTCAAAATCTGGTTGAACCACACACACACACACACACACACACACACACACACACACACACACACACACTAACAAAGCTATGACTGGTGTACATTCAAAGAGCAGATATAGCTCTGTCACAAAGCCACACACACTCAGCTCAAGCACATATCACAAACTCAGTTCCATGCA
The DNA here is from genome assembly GCF_902150065.1 of Myripristis murdjan. NCBI lineage: Eukaryota > Metazoa > Chordata > Actinopteri > Holocentriformes > Holocentridae > Myripristis > Myripristis murdjan. Next base: position 34,333,926 of record NC_043996.1, read on the forward strand.
AATAAAACCTTATATCAAAATACACACACACACACACACACACACACAATGCAATTATTCATCATCAAGTCCAATAATTTTCCTTTTCCACACAAGAGTAAGTTTTCCTCTCAAACCAAACACTAGCACAGCTTTGCCTATAGCTGCTCATTGAATGCACACAAGCCACACCACCAGCTCAACAACATATATCACAAACTCAGTTCCATGCAATAAAACCTTGTAACTAAAAAAAAAAAAAAAAAAAAATCAAACAAGTGAAATAGTTTTTCCTTTGTCACAGCAAGAAAAGTTTGCCTCTCAAAATCTTATGGAACCACACACTAGCACAACTAGGCCTATGACACAGCCTTTTCTTTATATGCACACAAAATGGCCGACACAATGTCTCTCAGCTAAGCTACACAGAGCTAGGCCTTATGACACAGCTTTTCTTTATATGGTCACAGAAATGGCCGACACAATGTCCTCTCAGCTAAGCTACACAGAGCTAGGCCTATGACACAGCTATTCTTTATATGCACACAAAATGGCCAACACAATGTCTCTCAGCTAAGCTAGCGGGCTAGCAAGGCTAGCGTTCCATTCAAATAAAACCTAATCTACTCGACCAAACACCATCAAAACACTTTAAAATTCATCACACGTCGATGGTAATGCCTTTTCTACAACTTAATAAATGTTTAAGCCAACCACTTGTATCTCAGAAGTTAAGATTATCAAATAAAAGTTAGCTTTGCATGTAAAGCTAAACGCCAGTAGGCCTCAGGCCTAGGTTAGCGCGCTAAGCTAGCGCTAGCTAGCGCTAGCTTAGCGCGCTAATCCAATCGACCAAATACCATCAATAAACTTTAAAATTCATCTCACGTCGATGGTAATGCCTTGTCTATGTCCTAATAATGTTTCAAGTGCAATCACTTGTACCTCAGGAGTATGAGATTATCAAATACAGGTTAGCTTTGCATGTAAAGCTCGACGGCCCCTCCATCAAAACTCACCAAAAGCACAAGCAAACAGCACAATGCAAAGTACATAATCACTCTCTGAAATATAACATTTAAATTACCTGTGTTATCATCAACCATACCCTCATATCAGCACAGAGTTCAAACAATAGGCTAACGTTAAGCTAACAGAGATGAAAACAGGTCTTACCTCTTAGTCTGTGAGAAGAAGTGGGGGGGAGGGACACAGACGCACGGGGCTTTTATACGCAGCCCCCCCTGCGCCCCTCCCGATCTCTTTTTCAAATCAAAACAAGATGGATTACCATAGCATTGGTGAAGTAAATACCTACTACATAATGTAATTGTAATAAAAAAATAAAAAAAAAGTAATAATAATTATTATTTAGTAACTATTATTTTGTTAATAATAATTGATAATAATATTGTTAATAATATATATTATATGATATTATATTATAATTATTATACTATATTATTATTATTATTATTATTATTATTGTTATTATATATTACATTATGCCTGTCTGTGGATACTTCCTCTACTCTTTTTTTTAACCATGGAGTTTGGTTGGGAAGAGGCAGACACTTGGCACTAATTAGGCCCCTGCTGTCTAAAGTAAAAATCTGACAGCTTTCAAACCCTACGCCGATGGAAGAGGACAAAAATTTCTACAAAAATATGATATTTGTGTGAGATTTGAACAAGGTTTGTGGCCGCTGGGCAGACTTTTTTACCCTTTTTGACACTGGAGGCTCTGTTCTGCACTCTGGCCTGGCTGTGACTCACTCTAGCTGCTTGCGCATTCCCCTATACATACTATACCCATTATAAGCTCTCAGAGGAAGCAGAAACAACACTCAACTTAAACAGTTATAGCTCAAAAATGGTAAAAGGATAGCAATCAGTAATACAAGATTTTAGATCCAAGTCTTGTGACTCGTTTAAACACTTGAATAAAGTCTGTAAACTCAAACTATGTCCGAACGGTGACAGACCTCAAACAGGGATGGGTTTGCTTGATTTCTCCTTTGGATTGCATGGGGATTTCTCTATGTGCCTGCATTTTGGTCTGATCATGACACAGCTGCCAGTACTCATGTATTAGCTCAGTACTCATGTCACTCACACACTAGGACAATCCTGGGACTTTCAAAATAAAGCCCAAAACTCTTTCCAACTGAAAGCACAGAAAAATACCCTTACAAATGGGAAAAATGGGTGAATTGTCTGCACTTCAATGACAACAAACATCATCACGGATCGTGGCGGACCGGCACCGGTGCGAGGGCCGACCAACGCTGCTTGCAGCTTTAATTCTTATTATTATTATTATATCGTGTCATTCGGCCTTAATTTGACCCCCTAAACGTGCTCAAAAACTCACCAAATTTGGCACGCAACCAGGTCCTGGTGAAAAATTCAAGAAAATGGCAAACTCGGACCCCAAAGTGCAAAAATGGGGCTCGCTAGCGCCACCTAGGCACAAAAAAGGCACACGAAGGCGCCGCTGCGGCCCACAGGAATGTGATAGAAAGACCAAACCAGCAGCCGAAACGTAGGTCTCATCAAGGCCGAGATTTTAGACGCCCTCACCCCCAGGTCAAAACCAACAGGAAGTCCGCAATTGGCATTTCCAAAGTAAAGGTCGGGCCCCGAAATTGCGCGCTTGAACAAAATTTATCTCCTCCGAGGCCGTAAATCGTGGCGGGCTCGAAATCTAATACATGACAGAGTATACCGTGCTTACAAAAGTTCTGAAGAATACTTATTATTTGAACCGTTTGGGATTTATAAGCCCTCGAAGATCGGCAACGCCGACTTCGAGGGCGTCGTTTTCCCATGGAGTTTGGCGTGAAGAGGCGCACACTTTGCGCTAATTAGGCCCCTGCGTCTAAAGTAAAGGTCGCGACGGCTTCGAAACTTATGCCACAACGAAAGAGGGACGAAAATTTCCTACAAAAATATGAAATTATTTTTAAATTGGAACAAGTTTGTGGCCGCGGGTCAAGACTTTTCCAACATTTTGGACCCTGGTGTCCTCTCCTCTGCACTCTGCCCGGTCATGTGACTCACTCTAGGCAACGACAGTTCCGCAATACACACCCATTATAAACCGGTCAGCGGGAGCAGAGGAAAACAGTCAAACTTAAACTGCCGTAATTCAAAAATGGTACAAGATAGCAAAATAGTGTAAATACGAGATTTATAGAGCCGAGTCTTGTGCCTCGTTTAAACTTCGAATTACGTCTGTAACTGAAACGATGTCCGAGCGGCGTTACCTCAACAGGGTGGGGTTTTTATCGATTTCTCCATTGGATTGAATGTGGGATTTCTCTGTCTGCCTGCATATTTGGTCTGATCATGACACAGCTGCCAGTACTCATGTATTAGCGCATTACTCATGTCACTCACACACTAGGACATCCCGTCCTTCAAATAAAAGCCCAAAACTCTTTCCAAATGAAAACACCGAAAATACCCTTACAAATGGGAAAAATGGATGAATTGTCTGCACTTCAGGACAACGGACCGGCACCGGTGCGAGGGCCGACCAACGCTGCTTGCAGCTTTAATTTAAAATTGGAATCAGTGGCTGTTGAAAGTGGATGGGTTGGATATTTCACCTTGGTTCTTCTCCACAGAAGTTCATGCGGGCTTTAAAAAACCTCTGACCTTTCAGTTATGGGAGAATCTCTTTCACTGCTACCTCCACCAGATTACTCTGCCATTTTCATTCAATCAGAATATTCATCCCTATAATTATATGTTGACTAACATTACTGTTAATATTCACTGAAACATCATAAACAAAGAGACTTTACTGTTTTTTGTTTCCATCATGTTTTTCATGGTCTGTCAGATTTGGGGATCTGGCAGTGAGTTCTTGATGATGATGATGTCACTCTGAGACAGATGGACTCACTCATGTTTATTAATTATTATATTTTTTTTTTTAACTGTGCCTCTATAATTGCTCCCAAGGGTAAAGATTATTGAAATAGATTGGACTGAATGATAAACTGTGCTGATGCTGTCAGCGGTCTGGTAAATTTAAATCTTGAATAAAGTAAACTTCATCAGAAATAAACCAAATTCCACCAATATTGAAGGTTGTTTTAGAGTTCATGGTTTCCTCCTACCTTATGTTTACATTTACACATTATTTTGAAAATTCAGTTGTTACTGTGCCTTTATTTGTTATTAAGACACAGGAAAAAATGAGACACAAGTATTAAAGTGACTGTGATTTATCCTGGAGATGACATGAGCTCCACCACTAGATCACCATCCACAACTGTAGTCTCAATAATCGTGGGAGATAAAGGACATCCCTGTCAAGTGCCAACATCTAGAAAAATAATGAGAATTAAACATTGTTGAAATTGAATTGATATATATTTTAATCACTGAGCACCAAGGTACTACACATCAGAGTGATGCTGTCTTAGTTTGTCAGGGCAACATGTCAGTGTGCTGATGCGATAACGCCACTCGAGGGCGCTGTGTGTTCAATAGCAGGAGCAACTGAAATGTGTAAATACTCTGTGAGGACACGACAGGTTTTTGTACAGAGACTGGTGTTTCCTGGCACCTGTGGGCCTCACAGCACAGTAGTACAGAGCAGAGTCCTGTCACTGCAGCAGAGGAGATCTCCAGATCCATTTGGGTTTTCCTCTTCATTCCACTTTAATATGAAGTCCAGAGTTTGGATCAGCTCTTCTCATTATTGCTCCTGTTCCCAAGTGGTAGAGGAGGAACTGTGGTGGTTTTCCTGGATCCTTGACGATACCAGTAGAATTGATCACTGCCAGTTGCAGTTTGGGAGTAGTTGTATGACAGAGTAACTTTGCTGCCTTCCAAACTGAACTCTTCAGTCTTGATTGGAGTGAGATCTTGACAGGTGAACATCTGCCAACATAGGTGTGACTCACATTAATGGCATTACACCATAATTCTGATTACATTTGACACACTGGGTTTAATGATTGTGACTCAGCTAGACTGTACTTTTTTTTCATTCCTATTTTTCATTTAGAAGTTTCTTCATACATGAAATGATTTGAAACGTCTACCTTCACAACACACAAGAGCAACAGAACGTATACTGACAACATGTTGAATGAATGAAGAGCGGCTAGTTCCCTGGTCTTTCTGTAGCTTCCTGTCACTATTCAGCCCCTTGTGTTCCTGATGGTTCCTCCCCTTCAAATGCCATTGCTGTCTGGTCATGGGCGTTTTTAAAGTTCTCCAGAGGTTTTGGTACAGAGACTGTGTGTTTCCTGTCACCTGTGGGCCTGCACAGCACAGTAGTACAGAGCAGAGTCTGACGGCTGCAGCTTCTGATCCTCAGAGGAGGCCGATCCAGCGGTGAGTTCAGCTGGGACTGAAACCTGCCTCCAAATGCTTGTTGGTCAGTCCCTTTGGTATAACGATCTGTCCTGAGGACAAAGACAGGAGGGCGTCCGCTGCTCTGGATGAAACAGAAACAGGTCGGGCTGCTGCTGCTGCTGCTGTACGTACAGCTGAGCGTCACCAGGCTTCCCTCCACATCAGCCACCGCTCCAGCTGCTGGTCCACCCAAGCACCTCTGCATCCAGGGTACATCCCACAGTACGTTTACATTTCAATTGAAACTAACAACAATAATAATAATAATAATAATAATAATGAATAATAATAAGAAAAGTATGGATTATTACAGTCAGCACCAAATTACACACGTAATCTGCACAAGCCCGGTCTGGAATTGCTTGCGGATCAGTACCAGGTCGCAGACCAGTGTTGGGAGTCACTGCAAGTAGTGGTCCATAACATTTGTTATGGACCACTAACCCTAAGGGCTAACCTTAACCTAACCCTAACCCAACAAATGTTTTGAGCTTCTAAATGCAGGTTTATAACAAGGACTGGAATTACCAATGATTTTCTCTGACTAACTTCATATAAACTGACTTGGAGAAAGTTGCTGAGGGTTAGTGGAAACATGACTGCAATAAATGTAGTCCGCTTACGCTGCCGTCAGCTGGTCACTTGTTACTCCATTCAACACTTCGGTCCCAGGAACTACCGTCTCACGGAGGGGAACCGCCACCTTGTGGTCAATCTCAGAATGCACTTTACACTGATTTCATGAAATTGCATATAAAATAAACAAAACCATGGCTCCTTATATCAACTATTTACTTTTTTTTCACCAGTCTGACCACATTTTTGGTGGTGACACATAAGTCTTTTCTTGTAAATTTAGGACTTTAGAGGGTTTTTTTTTTTTCTCATAAATTTGTGATTTTATTTATTTATTTATTTATTTATTTATTTATTGGTAAATTACAACTTTAATCTTGGAAATTCTGCCCTCCATAGTCTTTTTTCCCCTACAAGGGCCATCATACTCTGCCGTACCTTTCCGTTTCTTTGAGAGGTTGGGGATCTCAAGGTGGGGCTGAATCAGAGCTGAGGATTGACTCATTTTGAATGTTATGAAATCAGTATTGGGGTTGAATTGCAGGTGAGAGATTGAAAAAAAAAAACAAACTCACCTGTTGTTTACTGTGACAGCTGAGAAACCCTTCCCTCCGGTTAACAGCTGATTTCAAACCAAAGACTGCTGCGTCTAACTCCATACATGTTGATGTGATTTACATGCATGCAGCTTCCAACCTTTTGTCATATTATTCTGTTGGAGCCAGAAATGTAGTTTTTTGTTTGTCTCATTTTATCTTCCTTATCCATCTGAAACTCTGACTGTACGTGTGTGTACGTGCAGTTCTTATGTTGAGCACAACTCATGTTTGAGTGTGATGAATGGAAACGTGATTGTTTTGCAGTGAATGTGGACCAGTTACATTACACCTGTGCTAAGGTGAGCATGTTTATTGGTCTCTGTGAATAAATGGATCGTGAATCCAAAGATAGACGCTGGACACTGGTTTATTTTTAGTCTCTGGATTCTTTCAAATCTTCCAAATGCGCAAGGTCACAGGTTGGTACACGCCGGTACAGTAAAATTAATTTCAGGTTTTGGATGTTTCCCCTCAAGCAAATGAGGCTGACTTGATGCTCTCATCAGGTAAAATAAGACTAATAGGTTGTTTATACGCCAGTGTGATTGTTTGCTGCAGTACTCAGAGATTTTGGATGCTTAAGGGTCTGACAGAAAGAAATCAGCTTAACATATTATATCATATTAATTAAAACAAGAATAAGAACAGGCCTCATGAACAAAGCAAAACCAAACAAAGGAATGTTTATAAAATTTTCTTTCTTTATGGATAGATAATACAATTTACAAACACTGTGAATGGATTACACGCTCAAAATTGCATAGGTTTTGACTGAAACGAAAGAGAGAGGAATCAGATTACAGAGTGCCACTTCATTGACGCCACAGTTTTGGACTGAGAGAGACCAGCATCACACTTCCTGTCAGCTCTGAGCCCTACTGAGCATGCGCAGTGGGACACATGAATCTCAGCATCTTTGGGTTTTGTTTTGTTTGTTTTTTTGTCAAAAAGCCACATTGCAATCACTTTGCTGAATCTGATTCTTGCTTCTTGGCTCCTTGACAAAAAAAGAAAAAGAAAAACAAATTCTCTGAGCCTTTTTCCTCATAAATCTGTGACTTTATCATCTCAGAATTTCATCATAAATATCCCATTTTTTTTTCTGTAAATCACAGCTTCTTCCTGGAAATTTTGAGTTTTTTTCTCAGAATATCACCACCCCCAAGTCCAGGTGGAGTGCGGCCATGGCTGACAGTGATCCTGTGCTCCATCAGAGCCGTTCGAGGTGCTTCCCTGTAGAAACACCTGCGCTGCAGAACACACACACACACACACACACACACACACACACATTCAGTACACAAGAGCTCCGCCCTCTGCTCCGTTCAGGCGGCAACGCAGCCTGTAGCGAAACCGACGTCCTTGGCGGGCAGCAGGATGCCCAAGCCGGCTCGGCTGGTGTCCAGGGTGACCTTGGGCTGACCTTCCACCAGCTGGAGGTCAAAGTGGAGCAGCAGGAGGACAGGACTGCTTGATCTCGTTGATAAGCGAGTAGCGTCCGGGGGCACATGTGTGGGCGCCCGAGCCGAAAGGCATGCGTAATACTTCAGACCTCTGGCCGTCCTTGTAGAAGTCTGTCTTCTGTCTGCCGTCCTGCACGAATCGGTCGTAGCGGGACATCTGTCGGCCAAACAGAGAGAACGGGCTGGGGTGAGGGTTTGTCTTGGTAGCCTGACCCGCTAAAGGAGAAGAACTTTACCACAACTAGTAGTCCAGTAAAGTTTAAGCCAGATAAGGGGTCAACGTCAAACAAATGGCAACAGAACAAACTCAACTAATTTGTATCCTCAGTTTGTCCTGAGTGAGGGAAAAAAAAGCCCCGAAGAATCTCACTGGGGAAAGTTTCAAAAAAGACCAAAAATAGCCCATTCAAACGCCTATGAATTTTTCATCATGTGATAGGGTAAAAATTTTAACCTTTAGGTATCACCATGAATATTGCTGAGTTGATTACTTACTTAAGACAAATAAAAAATGTATTGCAAGTTTTTTGAAATTGTTAGTAACATAAGCTATTTGCATACATTTGCATAAACTCACAGTTTTACTACAGAGGGCATATAAAGTGGTCTTCTTATGATACTAGCATGAAAATTGGGATGAGCTGTCTCCATGGGTCACTTGACAAGTAACCACTTAGAAATTTCAAAATGGCTGCCATTTTTCAAAATTGCTACCACCTTAGTGGAGCAGTTATGACATGCCTTTCTTTTTGAGAACCTCATCAAGGTTACAAGGTGCAACTGCCATCAGACTGCAGCACCCTGAGATGCAGTTGTGTAAAAAACAATATGGATGCACCCAGCCTGTGAACACTGCAGGGGAGTGAGCTGCACCAATTCAAAGCAGATGGCCTTGACGAGGATGAAGATGAGATTCTCTAGGTGTGCAATGAGTATGTAATTTGATAGTTGGATCCAACCACTTTTTATTTACCCTATACCTTTTGTCTTCTTGCATTTCCTTGTCTCTTGTTTTGTTCCTCAGACTTCTCTCCCAGAACAGCCTCACGGACCAACTCCAAACCTCATCTCTGCAATGATAATTGCTAAAGACTGGTTTTAAGCTCCTTCTTCTTAATGTTCACTGGCAGCCTAAATGGGTTCCATTCAGACCTTAATGTTTAGTATTTTGACTGTTAAATGTCAACAGGATTGATTACGAGATTTTCACTGGCTAGACCCAAGAATTATATCTGTTGTAGCATTTATGCAAATTATTGTGTATGTATAAAATATGCACCATCGGCTTATGTCAATAAACAATTTCAAAAAACTTGCAATACATTTTTTATTTGTCTATATGTAAGTAATCAACTCAGCAATTTTCATGGTGATACCTAAAGATTAAAATTTTTACCCTATTCACATGAGAAAAAAAGTTAATAGGTTTGAATGGGCTATATTTTGGTCTTTTATGAAACTTTCCCCCGGTGGGATTCTTCTGGGGTTTTTCCCCCTCACTCAGGACATAGTGAGGATACAAAATCAATTGAGTTTGCTTCTGTTGCATTTGTTTGATGTTGAGTCCAAAATGACTGGACTACAGCAGCTGAATATTCCACCATTTTCCATTTTTTTTTTTTTGTTTGTTTTTATATTTGTTATTATGAAACAGACCCTAAAGTCTGACTTCACGTCCCTTTTCCTATGATATGGAGGCACTTTTGTTAACTGTTGGTTTAAATCCGGGGTGTCAAAAGCTGTGGGACTCTATGAGAGCCATTACAAACATGAACACCACTAAGAAGCGCCTCAGTACTGATGATGATCTGGTGAAGGCAAATGAACTGAATGACTTTTTTCCCAGGTTGGAAACCATGATTTTTCTGAGGAATGTAATAATCTCATGGAAACTATTCTAACTGATGTTAGTTGTAGGATTGTAATTGGACCCACACAGGATTCAGTCTGTCTTTAAACATGTGTGCACTAAAAAATCCACTGGCCCTGACGGCATCTCTCTTAAAGGCATGTGCAGAAGAGCTCACTCCAGCTTGGTGCCCCGTCCTTCAGCGGTCTGGAGACCCTTATCAAAAAGAAGTAAACTTCTAGTTTACCTTTCCAAGTATACTTAAGTGGAGTTTGAGTATACTTTATCAAGTATACTTTCCTTACCAAGTATACTTGTATTTATGTACTAGTAGTGTACTTACATATGTACTAGTTAGTATACTTACAAAGTATACTTATATTAAAAGTACCCTGATTTGGCCCATTTTTGAGTATTTTGAGTAAACTTCAAGGTTACTTTACTTATATATAAGTATACTTAAATTATACTATTTCCTGTACTTGAGTTGTACTATTCTTTAGTTAAAGTAAACCATTCGTATACTCATTAGTGTACTTCAAGTACACTATTGCTGTACTTACTTTGCACTTTTATAAACTTAACCTTCAATGAACTTGAAAATACTTTATTTATACTTGATGCACACTACAACCATACTTGAATTTGTTGACCCGGTCGGGGGTTCAATCCCCGACCTCCCAGTCTCAGGGCGGACGCTCTACCACTAGGCCACTGAGTTGGCACAGTCTACTTTGAATCAAATAGCTGAGTGGAGAGGTATCTCATGTGAATAAACACCTCTTGGAAAAAAAATGTACTTTAATGACGAAGAACTGAAAAATGCGAGGTACTGAATGAAAGTGTTACAGAGTTTGGGCGCCAACCCTGTGAGAGCAAATGTGTCAAATAGGCATGGCATTCAAAAACTTCCCTTACCAAACAGGAGTATACTCAAGTATACTTATAAGTATACTTTTATGAACGAAGTATACTTCTGTGAACTAATACTTAGGTAAGTATACTTTTCAGATTACTTTGAATGTACTATCAGGAATATAAAGATTTAAGTATACTCCAAGTATAACATACTTGATATACTTTAAGTTAAGTATATTATCCATGTTGTACCTGCTTGCAACATGGAGTGTTATTTTACTGTATTACAGTGCTGGGCTTTACCTGTGTTGGCGCTCTAGACAAAATAAATCCCCCCCCCCCCCCCCCCCCCCCCCCCCACACACACACACACACACACACACACACACACACACACACACACCCCACCCCCACCCCGCCCGCCGGCAAAATACCCCGACGATGTCGCACCGGTCAACAATCCCGCTGCCGGCGCCCCCTCTGCCCGCTAGCGGCAACCCCTCCAACAGATGGCGCCCTAGGCAAATTGCCTATATCGCCTATGCCAAAGCCGGCCCCTGCTGTATTAGCTGTCTTGTTGTATAGGCTATTTTACACATTGGCTGCTTTGAGGTAGTTGCCATAACCACATACACTGTGAGTGAACCTGTAGTGTACTGCTTATACTTGACTACATTTACACTTAATACTACTATATTTACGTATATACTGTTTATAGGTGTTCAAGGTTGCCAGTTGCCACACACAAGTACACAATGCTCAAAATCAGAATTCAAACTCATACTTAAAGTAACATCCATCTTTCTTTATAAAACACATTTAAAAACAACAACACTGTGCCAAAGTGCTTTACAATTTAAAAAAAAAAAAAAAAAAAAAGAAAGAAAGAAAAGAAAAATACACACTGCACATGAATCATCATATTGTAGTCACGTTCATATACATTCGGCAACATACAAATGATCAACGTCATCAAGTGTTTTGATGACGTTGATCCCTTCCAAACCTTGTGTGTGGCAACTGGCAACCTTGAACCTATAAACAGTATATACATAAATATAGTAGTATTTAAGTGTAAATGTAGTCAAGTATAATAAGCAGTACACTACAGGTTCACTCACAGTGTATGTGTTATGGCAAAGCAGCCAATGTGTAAAATAGCTATACAACAAGCCAGCTAATACAGTAAAATAACACTCCATGTTGCAAGCAGGTACAACATTTTTATATACTTGTACTAAGTTTTAACTACTATTGGATAATATACTTAGGGCCCTATCTTGTGCCACCCGCTATCCGCTGCCACGACCCGCTACCTGCAAATTGCGGATTTAGGAGCTTCTGCTATCCCTAAACGGTATCTTGCGCCACCCGCTACCCGCTATCCTTATGCCGACTCCGTCATTTGCGCCTGGAGGTGCGTCGTGGGCGTGTTTCATGCGCTTTCCCTAAAGTTGCTATCTTGTGCACACACTTTAGGGATAGCGGATAGCGGGTGGTCCTGACCACCCGCTATCCGCTATCCCTAAAGTGTTATTAGGCCCTCGCCCTCCAACGGAGAGAGGGTCTATTGTTTTTGTACCGTTTCTTCTTTTTCTTATTATTTATACGTCTAAATAACCTGTAATTTGACCCCCTGAACATGCTCAAAAACTCCCCAAATTTGGCACGTACCCAGGTCTGGCGAAAAGATTCGATAAAATGGAAAAACGCACCCCCTAAGTGAAAAAATGGGCTCTCTAGCGCCACCTAGGCACCCTAAATCGGCCGCTGCGGCCCACAGGAATGTGATAGAGAGACCAAACCAACGCCGAAACGTAGGTCTCATCAAGGCCGAGATTTCACGCGCTCGCCCCCCCGACCTAAAACCAACAGGAAGTCCGCAATTTGCCTTTCAAAGTAAAAGTCGGGCCCTGAAATTGCATGTTGAACAAAATCTATCTCCTCCGAGGCCGTAAATCTCAGCGGCTCGAAAAGCTAATAGATGAAAGAGGATACTGTGCTTAACAAAAGTTCTGAAGGGTTTATTATTAATTTCAACCGTTTGGGATTTATAAGCCGTCGAAGTCGGCAACGCCGACTTCGAGGGCGTCGTTTTTTCCATGGAGTTTGGCGTGAAGACGCGCACACTTGGCGCTAATGAGGCCCCTGGCGTCTAAAGTAAACGTCGCACGGCTTCGAAACTTATGCCACACGAAAGAGGACGAAAATTCCTACAAAAATATGAAATTAATTTTTAAATTGGAACAAGTTTGTGGCCGCTGTGAAGACTTTTCGACCATTTTGGACCCTGGTCTCCTCTCCTCTGCACTCTGCCCAGTCATGTGACTCACTCTAGGCAACGGACAGTTCCGCAATACACACCCATTATAAACCGTCAGCGGGAGCAGAGAAAACAGTCAAACTAAAACTGCCATAACTCAAAAACGGTAAAAGATAGCAAAATAGTGTAAATACAAGAATTATAGAGCCGAGTCTTGTGACCGTTTTAAACTTCGAATGGCGTCTGTAACTCAAACGATGTCCGAGCGGCGTTACCTCAAAACGGGTGTGGGTTTGATCGATTTCTCTAATGGATTGAATGAGGATTTCTCTGTCTGCCTGCATTTTGGTGACACAGCTGCCACAGTACTCATGTATTAGCGCAGTACTCATGTCACTCACACACTAGGACATCCTAGGCCTTTCAAAATAAAAGCCCAAAACTCTTTCCAACTGAAAGCACCGAAAAACACCCTTACAAATGAGAAAAATGTATAAATTGTCTGCACTTCAGTGACATCGTGGCGGACCGGCACCGGTGCGAGGGCCGACCAACGCTGCTTGCAGCTTTAATTAGGCCCTCGCCCTCCAACGGAGAGAGGGCCTATTGTTATTGTATCGTTTTTTTTTTTTATTATTATATCGTGTCGTTAGGCCTTAATTTGACCCCCTAAACATGCTCAAAAACTCACCAAATTTGGCACGCACCCCAGGTCTGGTGAAAAATTCGAGAAAATGTTAACTCG
>NC_043996.1:34352636-34552636 GCF_902150065.1 Myripristis murdjan
GAATGGGGGGACACAAATGGGAGAAGAAAACCTGGAAAATAGACGACTGGTAATAAATTTAGTTTTTTATATAAATAACTGTCCTGTTGTGGCAGCTAAGGCGTACAGAATGGGGAGTCTGTGCCTTGTTGCGCCACAACAGTTTTGCTCTGAGTTCATGCACACCAGAGGGAACACTTCAGTATTGAAAGTGAACCTCTTGTGTACAGACAGTACACATGAAGGTGACATGGACTCAAACATGCAGAACTATATACATTTCAACTTTAACAGACATACATTAAACTTTAAACAGACATACATTTAAATTTTTAACAGATATACATGAAGAGTTCATTTGCAAAAACAGATCCCATTTGATTTATTATCCTAAATCATGCCCTGTGTGTGTGTGTGTGTGTGTGTGTGTGTGTGGGTGTGTGTGTGTGGTGTGTGTGTGTGTGTGTGTGTATGTGTGTGTGTACTCCAAGCAGTATCAGTGAAACGGTGTATCCATTTTAAGAATGGCTTTTATCTGTTTTGCAAATGAACTCTTCACATTTAAACTTTAAACAGACATACATTTAAAATTTTAACAGATATACATGAGAGCTCATTTGCAAAAACAGATCCACATTTGATTTATTATCCTAAATCATGCCCTGTGTGTGTGTGTGTGTGTGTGTGGGTACTCCAAGCAGTATCAGTGAAACGGTGTATCCATTTTAAGAATGGCTTTATCTGTTTTTGCAAATGAACTCTTCACATTTAAACTTTAACAACAGAGACCAACAGCTAACACGTGGCAAACAGAGACTAACACATCATAAACCTGTGACACGATTACATGATATACGTCCCTACACATGATTCTCCACAACTAAACCTTCCCTAATTCCCCCTGAAACACATGATTTGCTTAATCTAAGATCTAACCATGATCATCTATTCCACATCATATACATAATCTAAAATCAATAATAATACACGATATAAATACTATAAATAATCACAATAAATAACAATCTATACAATTATAGTGGGACAGGCTCTAAAAAGACAACATTCATAGTGGTAGCCAATGTACACACCATGAACAACACAACACACTACAAGTCATTTTCCTCTGAACAACACACAAACGCGACAACACTAACATTTGCACCGGACACTGCAATGTAGCTCCGTTTGACTCATCAAACAAAGAATTTACACCAGTAGTGTGAATTCATTGTTTGCTTCCTTGCCAAAACAAACCAACCTAACCTCATCAAAATCCACGTCTGACTCGAAGAGGCCTCTACCTCCTCCAAGTCAACAACTAACCCCTGATCATCGTTAACACTAAAGCTACACAAAACCACCTTCGTGATCACTAAAATACGTAGGCATCACTGCACAGTTCACATTATACTGTGTTGTTTAACATAAACATGGTCAATTAGTGTCCCCTTCTCCGTAGTTTCTTGTGTTACATGCTGACTAAATCCTTTTTCACACCCATAAATTTGGCAAATTGAGGATGTGTTTTAAAATGTTGTCATTGAAATCCCCCATTATTACAATTGTGTTACTGATTGGATTTAACCAATCAAGTAACTTCCCCAGATTTTGTTTGAATAAAGAAATTGGGATAACACGGTGGACGATAAATACTGCCAACAATATGTTGAATTTGTTGCACAGGCACACCAAACACTCCAGATTCAAATCGGGCACCTGCAGAATGTTACAGTCCAAAATTGTCTACACTATACAACCAACTCCACCGTGTTCTAGGTTCTTTAGCTCTAACAATTTGGGGTTACTGCTGCTGTAACACAAGCCACGAGGACGATTGTGGAAAGTGTAACCTTCAATTTGGAACACCGTCTAATGAAGACTGTGCAGTGGCCACCGTTTCTGTCACAGCAATACAGGTAAGCTGTAAATGCTGCGTGCAAGACACCAAATCTAACACATGCCGACTTAAATTTTGAACGTTCATTAAATACACAGAGAAAATGTGTGCATTTAATGAAGGCTCTGGCTGCTCAATCAAAATGGAGGCATGCTATCCAAGGCCTTCCTTTATGGCGTTCTTGCAATAATTGCCTTCTCTGAAAAATCCTCGATGATCAGTCCAGACAAGGCCTAACACGACTAGCGCTACATATGCCTGCCCCGGTGCAAACACCCTCTTCAAAGACACTACCCGCCTCGTCCACAGTGAGTCCTTGCACTTTGTGAACAGTGCAAGCCCACGCTAACCTCAGAGGAAACTGACGACGCAAACCGCCACGCTTGGTGGCTCTATCCTCCTCTGGATCAATGGCAGTAGACTGCAGGCATTCTACTGCTGCATGTGCACGGTTTTTCCTCCTATCTGAACCAATATTCACATCATCAAATCTAACATACACGGTGAGAGGAAACGTGGAATCCTCTCCAAAAACTATCTGAGTAACCGTGCCACATGCTCCATTGACCAGGCCGTCCGCAACATCCACGTTCTTACATAACATGACTCGCGCGTTCCTCGCTATACACAAAGTCTCCGGTAGAGACGTGTCCGCCGCAACGCCGTGATGCCCGGGCATCCGTTCCAAATTCCCTGTTGTCCTGTTAGTCACAAAATCCTGCGCCTCAATGGTGACATAATCAGGACAACAGTCAAACAGATAATTTAGGTTGTGCTCACTTACTTGCCTATTCGTCGCAAAGATATGCAAGGCTGAGCTCACCTCGCCGGTCTCGCGCATCTTCAACATTTCACGTCGCTATCTAACATTGGGGTGGCCCTGGAACGCACTCTTAACCTATTCAGCATCTCTGCAAAAACACTATCCTTCTGCCTACTATCTTTTTCAGCTCCACGGTGCTGAAATTACACCACAGGTCCACACCAACAGGACTACTATACAGAGGCTTCCCTTTACGGGAGGCAACTGATAGAAGTCCCCGACAGCTATCACGCTAACATTACCAACGGGGAAAAGTCGCCTGTCTGTTTTATCTGTCTCAATCTACCGTGGACATAAGCCAACAGGTTGTGATTAACCATACTTATTTCATCTATAATTAAAATTTGAGGTGACTTAATTTGCTCGCAAAGAGTTTAGTTTATCTTCACCCAGAGGGGTGTAGGTAAACTAGCCTGTTTGCCAATACTCAATGTGTGATGAATTGTTGCTGCATTTAAATTGTATGCAGCTATTCCGTTGGAGCAGTTAACAAAATACAGATATCGTCTGGTTGATCACAAAGTGTTGACAGCAGCCGCGCTGCCTTCATACTGGATAGCCCTAATTAAATGACTTTTCCCGTCCCTGCACCACCTGTCACAAATACACGCAGAGGCTCTGGGTTTTTTACCCATCACCTTCTGCAGACACCAGTGTCTCACCTTATAAAAAAACAGCAAGCTGTGTCTCATCAGAGACCTAACAAGCGCTAAACCCTCAGTTCTAGATAAAATGGACCTGTTTCTCTCTAACTGCGCTACCTGTCTGCCACCACAATCAAATCTGGCACATTCACCAATGACTCAACCAACTGTTCCTCAGCTAACTCACCTTCCCGCTGCTGCCTCATCTCCTCTAAACCTCAAGGCGTTCCGCTTCCTGTTCAGGACAAAGCTCACCCCAAACATCCTCATCTACACCGTTATTCTGCGCAGCTATCTCCTGAGCTAACTCAAGGTGAGGACAATTAACCTCAAACCTTGCCCTATTCTCATCGACAACATCACGAACCGAATGTACGAGCCGTCGCTAAACAACACCTCACCATCGTTATAGAACTGCTCAAACAGCTCAAAGCCATCAGGTTTGAGGTCTGAGTCAGTTCTATAGGAAGAAACAACTGCAACAGCTCTGAAAAATGTGCCTCTCCTCTCTATCCAAATTAAAACGCATGTACCGCACCACTGCAAACTGAGTGCGTGTTCTCCTAAGAATGAATCCTAAGTCATTCTTAAGTTCAATTCTGTCTTTAGACATTTCATTTTTGCTGAGAACACGATACTCAGATGCAAAGGTGGCCATACACATGTTTTCAAACACGTCGCTATCAGGCCTATTTCTATATCTATCTACAATACTTATCATAAACATATCCTCCTCCCGTAGATCACGGGAGGCCGCCATCTGCCTCAACACACTGAGGGGCAAACTCATTCTAACTATCCTACTGCCTGTCGGCACAAACACAACCTTCTGGAACACTCCCTAAGGTGCATGTTCGTTAGCCTATACACCGCCTCCTGCGCACAAACATCTCTGTTGTGTAAATATACACTGCCCAGCTTCCGCAGGGCTTCTTTAGCAGAGAGATTCCCTTGTTTTTTTGCTTCTTTTGGGCATTACTCAATAAGAGGCCAATTTCTCTCTCTGCTTTCGTAATATACGATATTATGTATATTACTACTGCGTAGGCGTCGGTGACAAAGCTAATGTCCATGTTAGCATTCCAGCACTTCAACAACTTCTTGCTATATTGATTAACCCAAACCTCGTTCACTACCTCTCCTATACACTACCTTATGCCTCTTCTCTAAACGCCTATAAGCCCTCTCAAAATCTCCTGATTAATACGCAAACTATGAAACAACTCCTCTACACTAGCAGGAGGCACATCGCATTCCACAGCTTTCTTGACATCTTCAAGAATTTTGTGCGCAAACTCTTTGGGCATTTTATCCCTGTCCTCAAAACATTTACAGGCTGGCTTGTTTTCCTGAATTAGATTCAGCCTCACCTGTCTTCTTGTTCTTATCACACTTGCACTCAGGCATTCTACAAAATGAATGTACGCGCAGACACAGGTTTTGGAAAATTGAAACGACACGTCGTTTTGTGTTTTCTGCATGACTTTGAATGTCGTTTGGAATGTGTTTGAAACGATGACACTGTGTCCAATAGTGGTGTCATCATCTGAGGGTAGCTCACACGTAACGTAGCGGTCGATAAACTCAACTACCTCCTCATCTGTGTTTTTATCAATTTGGGGAGCACCCTCGATCCAAAATAAACAGTGTACATGTGGTGAGCCTCTTTGTTGAAATTCTACCCTATAAAAGTAATCAACGATCTTGCCGATTGGTTGACAGGGAGACATGAGAACCTCTTTCAGAAACAATGCCACCTGTAATCAAACATCCGCGCCGCGGTCACAGGATTACGTCGCAACAACGCACACCTATCTGCCCACTTCCAAATCCTCTACCGTCTGCGATCTGCCTTCCTGTTTCAGGATGCTGGTCAGAAGATTCTGCCAGCGCATATCCGCAGACGAAAACGAGCAAAAACCACGTCGGAATGCCTAACTGACGCACACAAGCCATCACGTCCTTCTGGACAGACTGCCAGAAGGCCGGAGTTCCTCTAATGGGTTTTAAGAAACCTAAACCCATCATCACACGCCAACAACTGCTTCAAGGCGTCCGCATCTGCCACATATCCTCACTAACCCGTTGAGGCCTCTGACCTCCTTTATCCTTACGCAATGCGACGGGAAACACTTGACAACAACCTTGTCCAACTCCGACACGTACTGAGCAAAAAAATATATACTCTACATTACGCGCAAAACGACCGTCGGCATGCATAATCCTATTATTAAGATAACGCGCCAACGTCAAGTCGTGCCACCGACCATCATGAAAAGTTCTACCACCCGTCGGAAAACAACACCGGGAAACACTTTGCCTCGTTCGTGTGGTCATGAAAAGCATTCTTACCGGACCTATTCCCCTTCTGCAGGCGCAATGTTCAAAATATCCTTAAAATACTGATCTAAAAGCTTCCTGACCAATATCAACAGGCATAAGACAAGTGTCCTGAAACATGCAGTGCTGTTGTCTGTCATGTAACAGTTCATCCTGTCCTATGTCCTGCTGATTCTGCTAGCTCACACATTCAGACTGAACCGTAACCTGACCTAACCTAACCTCAGCCTCATCCTCACTTGCCTGATTCGGCCTCTTCCTTCTCCCTATCTTCCTCCCTAACAAACTCATTAACCCAGTGCTCATTAAATTCAATATTTCTATAGTGAACATTTGTCCTCTTTAAGTACTCTAGCGCCTGTCTTACACGCAACGTATCGACAAACTGATACTCGTAATACCCTTTATAGGTGAGTTTCCGCTTCAGCTTAACCTGAAGCAGAGACCCTTCCATGCTCGAACGCGGCAACACATTCACAGTCTGAACAATGTTTGGCTGGAACACATGTCACCGGTCCATGTACTCCATTCTGCCCGCCTTTAGGCAGTGCCAACATCTTCATGAATGGAATATGTAACGCAATAAGATGCTGTTCTAAACTATTCAAAGATCCCAGTTCAGCAGGAATGGGATCAAGCTCCAAGTTATTAACCCAGCATTCAGCTGGCATCTCACCTGAACTAAGCTTCCTATGACATGTGTAACAAATCCACAAATTACCGCGCGATGAAACCAACAAACACGCGCAACACACTCCCCACTACACCTATGTAAATACTGCTGGCCTATACACCTATCTGCCACAGCCGCTGTCGCTGAACTTTCCTATAAGTTTCCCTATCACAACTAACCACCTGATATCTAAAAAAACAACCTATGACACACACAGCACACAAAATCAGGTCCATCTCTGACCTTTTCTAAAAACTGTGCCATAACAAAGCCAAAATCTTTTGCTTTCTCTACCTTCTGCTTTCTGCCTAACCTAACACTGGAATAACTCTCTCCTTATACTCTACACTACCATGATACTTACTCTTAATGCTTTCTATTTCTTTTTCCTTTGGTCAATGCTGTCCCTATATCTGACCAACCTCTTAGCCTTAACACTCTCCCTATGCTCAACACTGTCCCTATATCTGACCAACTTCTTAGCCTTAACACTCTCCCTGTGCTCAACACTGTCCCTATATCTGACCAACCTCTTGGCCTTAAACTCTCCCTGTACTCAACACTGTCCCTTATTGACCATAATCTTGGCCTTAACACTCTCCCTATGCTCTACGCTTTCTCTGTATTTACTAATGCTCAACTCTTAACCCTCTCTCTGTGGGCTAAATTCTTACTATATTCCCCTACACTCCACAACTTAGCTTTCTCCCTGAACACCATATTTTCTTGATATATCTTTCTAATCCTTGACTGACGTTTCTCTCTAAGCGACAAATTCAACTTTTCCTGCTTCCTCTGCTTCCGCCTTAAGTACTTAGACTTCCCTGACATTCTACCTGACACTAACTCCCTAGCACCCTCCATAACCTTGGCACAATTCTCTACACCTACAACAGAACCAACTACATCACTACACCTAACCGCTGTGTTGTCACTATCTACAACATCCATCATTCTAGACCTAATTCTATAACCTGACACTTCACTAACTTTACAGTACCCGTAACAACTATGCAGTCCAGGCTTACACACGCAAACAACATTCTCAAAATGCCGTCCCATGACATTGTCTATGTAAATACACTCCGCTGACAATGCTTACTACTACAGCTATACTTTATCCAACGTCCGTCATGGAACGTAAACACACTAACACCTAACCAGTCGGCCGTTCGCCTGAATTTCCACCTCTGTGGCCCAACTGCCGACACGCCTCATCCTGGACTGCTGAATATACTCTAACACAGAGGAGTACTCAGTCCTCAAAAAACTCTGATATCTATCAGTGTTCCTTTCTAACTCTTTACAGACAGCTAACCTAATCCTACGATGGTGCTTCTGAGAACCACTCACAGCCTGAGAGATGGCTCTGAAGAAGCAGTTCCCATCGGCAACAATCCTCTCTTTGCTACAAGGAACACCTAACAACCCCTCCTCTGTGGCTACCGACTAACAACTTTCACGCAATCGACGTTCAACTTTGTGCATAAAGCACGACAAACATCTAAGCCGAGGGGATGGAAGACCAGCTCTTCGCTTCTCACCTCGCTAACAAATCGACGTCCAAATTGACCTCTCGGACATCGAAACTCTGGATTTCTTCGACATACAAGTGCCGGAAGAAATGACACGCTTTCTGCCATCGGTCCACCGGTTGGTTCTGCTGCTGAACCGCTGCTCACCTCGCTGGAGAAACTAAAAACAGAATGCCAGACAGTGCCGGACTTGCGGCAATGCTGACACCACACTCAGGCACACAAACGCCTGCAGACACCTCACTTTTTCTCCCAGCCTCAGTGAGCACACTAGACTCTGGTGCTGGAGCAGCGCTCATCCCAGTGATGAGACTCTCCACAGACACACCAGACCGCGTGGACTTGCATCCGTGCTGACCGTAACACCACACAGCTCAAAGAGCTTCTCCCTCGAACGGAGACTGTCGGCCAAACGACAGATGTAGTGGTGCAGGTCGTCGAGACACGCGAAATGCAGAACCACGCTTGTACCATTGTGGTGCAACAAGCCAGTGTTACTGCGTGAGTGACTGTCGACCACAGCGAACCGTCCACCCTCACGCACGATGGCAGTGGTGTTTCCACACATTGTCAAAAGACATGTGGTGTATTGACTGAAGATTCTCTCCAGTCCATTACGCAAGCTGATGAATACACCGAAATCGATGTATTCACCTTCGGTCCGCCTACTTCGCCTAACACTGTGTCACCAAAACCAAACCTAAAACAACTGTCCGTCTAATTCCAGCTGTTGTGGCAATCTGGCACAGACAGCAGATTAGACACATGGCTGAAGATGTTGAGGTCACGCAGGACTCGTGTACAACTCATCACCTTCAACCAACGCGCGATCCAGATCCAGCCTGTCCCACGAGAACGCGCTCCTCACCGTGTGTTTGGCTAAGCTGACCAAAGCTATAGCCATACACTGGACTCCACCATACACAAATCGGGCATTTCCCTGATGAAACAGACCCGCGCACAACTTTAGCTAGCCTAATCCTGTCTGCTATCTATGTAGACCCTGTTGCCACAGCATTAGCGCTAGACTCTGACTGAACATCACTAACACAAACAGAAGGAACAAAAACAGCCTTAGCTTTGATGATCTTCTGTCGCTCCTCTGGGACAGCAGGGCCCGCTGCGGCGACCTCCTCCCGACCGACGACCTCCCCCCGGCACCTCGCTGGCCGACTCCTGAGCTGTCGCCTCCACCTGATTAAAAAAAAAAAAAAAAAAAACACAGCAGTGAGATTTTGGCAACGAAACGTTGCTTGGCTTCCGGATTACAGCAGAGATGGAATTGTGGGACCGTTTAAAAATTAAATATAGTCTATATAACTAGTGCTAAAAAACAAGAGCTAAATAATAATGAGTGCAATTGAGAGTAACTAGATAAAACAGAATGTACACAACAGACAAATATGAAAACAGGAGAACCATTTTCCTGCCACCTCTCAATGCTAACTCACATATTATATTTAACAAAGACAAACCTGCTGCAGCACCGCTGGTCTGGGCCCGGAGGCGGACACGGTCACACGGGCTGGTGAAGGTCTCGCTGGCACCTAAAAAGATGGGGAAGAAAAAAAGCCTCATTTACATAATGCACTCATTCACTCGGGTTCTGCACGTTATAAAAAGTACTCTGCTGCACCTCCGGGACGGCTGGGCACGCTGCGGCGACCTCCTCCCGGACGACGACCACCCCTGGCACCACGCTGGACGACTCCACCTGACACAAGACAAAAAAAAAATAAAAAAAATCAAACAAGGTTTCACTAAATCACAGGAGAACCATTTCCCTGTTACCTGTCATAATAATAATTCACATAATATATATAAATAAACAAAGACAAACCTGCTGCACCGCTGGTCTGGGGCCGGAGGCAGGCACGGTGACACGGGCAGGTGAAGGTGTTGCCGGCACCTAAAAAAGATAGGGGAAGACAAAAGACTCATTTCAATAATGCACTCATTCATTCGGGTTCTGCACGTGTTATCAAAATACAACAAAAACAATCCACATAGCTCACATACTAAATATGATACCAACCTGCCGCTTTCCTCCTCTACGCCTTGTGGCAACACCTTTCGGCGAACGCCTCACACGGGAAGTCTAAAAGAAGGAAAACAAACCTTGTTAAATGCAGTCTTAAATTCAATTTTGTCCAGGACATACACACGTACAATAGACTTTGCAAGCACAGAAAAAAAAAAAAACACAACAAAAGATCTATATGTATAATATAAAGGAAAAAAATGTAAAAACAGTTGGTGGATGAGGAATGCGGATGCCGAGGGGAGCCACATGCACTGGAGCAGCCTGGGACCTGAGCCACACAACCACCAGCACCATGATGACCTGACTCAAAAAGACACAGCACGCACTCGGAAAAACTCACAACCATTCACACACACACTCACACAGAGACAAGGGGAAACATCAGAGGCAAACCCATTTAACATTTTATAACTTAACAGAAACACCTTAAAGTCAGAACTAATATGGATTACTTCTTAATATATAAATGTAATTATCAGGCACTTTACCTGGCCAGCTGGCAGAAGGGCAGTGACGTCGCTGTCCGAGGATGGCGAAACCCTCTCCATGGCCTCCAGGATGTCGCCGCTGAACCAGACGGGGTTGGATGGGAGGACAGACTCTTGCACCGGAGATGCTCGAATCTTAAAAACCACAACAAAAAAAAATTATCACCATTAAAAAAAAAAACACACACACACACAAAAAATAAAGGCGTAAAACCAGAAAAGATGCACAAATGTACAGCCAGAAAATGACTCAAACACATTACCTTGCCCTCCTGTCCGACGACGGTCCACTCCAGTGGGTTGCGGTGACGAGCCGCGGGGCTGTGTCCCGTCACGACCAGCACGGGGGAGACCCTGGCACGAGGCGATGTCCGGGGGGGGCACCGAAGGAGGAGGAGGAGGAGGAGGAGGAGCCAGCTGGCGGACCGCGGCGTCCCACAGGGCCTGGACGAGGATCGGCGTTCCGTCGCTGTCGCTGAGGTGCACCTGGAAAACAGTGAAACGCAGAACACATTGCGCTCAACTTGTGTATCGAAAATGGAAACCTTCAACTCCTCCATGTGTCATGTCACAACAACAAAGTATGCTGTACTTACACCGTCACGGCTCCACAGCTCCAAACGATCCATCGGGAGGTGCTCTGCCACAGACACGTATGGGAGACCTGCCGCAAAAGTGAGAAACATCATACATTCTGGTAATAAATACACTCATGTAAAACATATGAGGTTAGGTTCACGATACGTCAGTTATAATTGATCTGATGACCAAAACTAAGACGTACCCATGCGTGCTGCGACACGGCAGAACTCCTGGCGGAACAGCTCCTGCAGGCCAGGCTCGATGTTCAAGCGTGGAGGGAAGTCCAGCACGAACACCTACACACACACACACACACACACACAAAAAAAAAAAAATCACGTTTAGAATCACATTTAGGTTTCTAAAAAAGCACATGTGAAAACACACGCTTACTGTGACAGCACAGGACAAAACAAATACTGCCAACTGCAAATTAAACACACCTTCGCCCAGCGGTTGCAAACTGTAGCCAGGAGAGCACCGAAGTCCAGCGACGCCTCTCCGATGTTCCTGCTGGCTGTCAGGTTGTTGCTCGGGGCGAGCACACACACCACGTCCGGGGTCCAGGGGAGAGCGGCGTGGGACACCTCCGTCCTCAGCTCTGCTGCATGCGCACCTGGAACAGAGAGAAAAGAGAAAGAGAGAGGTACCTCCGGCATCGCGACGATCCCATCCACCAGGGCCCGCAGGTGGGAGTCTCCCACGACGAACACCATCTGCAACGACAGAGACACGGCTTTAGAACATAGACACCGACTTCTTACGACAAGCACTGTGTTTCTGAAAAAGAAAAACGAATACCTTCTGGTCCGGCTTCTGGGCAGGAGTGACCAACTTGAAGCTCCGCTGGGTCAGCTTCGAAGTCGGCCATCTCCGCACGCGATGGCGGTACCCTGT
The DNA here is from genome assembly GCF_902150065.1 of Myripristis murdjan. Lineage (NCBI taxonomy): Eukaryota > Metazoa > Chordata > Actinopteri > Holocentriformes > Holocentridae > Myripristis > Myripristis murdjan. The sequence continues at coordinate 34,364,542 of NC_043996.1, forward strand.
ACCGCGCCCTGTGTGGTTGACAACAAAGTTAAGTATGATGACACAAAATTCGTACTTCTTCACATAACATTCAAAATGCATCAGTTAAACATTAAAAAAAAAATAAACAAACTGTTTGATACTTACGAGCAACGAACTCGGGGACAGGCGGCTGGGGGGTCCATGGCAGCGGCTGCGCCATCCTCTGCTTCAGGGCCTGGGCCCGCCGGTGGGACTTGGCACGGGGCATCTAGGAATGAAAAACAAACAAACAAACAAAAAAAAAAATAATAAAATTTCCTCCAAAGTTCAAAGAAACTTTAAAAATTCAAGTGAATCTGTGCCAATCATACTCACAAACAATGCTTTCCCAAACAAGGTCAGCCTTCAAATACACAAACGTTTCAACTTACCTTGGCAGTGCGTGTGTGTGTGTGTGGGTGTGTGTGTGTGTGTGTCTGTGTGTGTCTGTATGTGTCTGTGTGTTGAAGGAGTGCAAATATGTGTGTTGATTAACAATTAGTTATGTGTGTGTTTTTAAATGGAATAAATGTATCTGTGTTAAGTGGTTCTGGATCAGACGATCACAGATGTAGGTGCAGGTAGCTCGCCGGTCAATCGCAGGTCAATCGCAGGTCAGTCGCAGGTCAGTCGCTCTCAATAGCAGCCAAAGCAAAGACAACACCAGATCTCACAGCCAATCGATATCAATATCTGTAAATTAAACAAAACATGTTTGATTTAAACATTACTTGTCTAGTAGAAAAAAACAACACATTTAATTGAACAGAACGTTACTGAAAGCATCCTGAATACACTTAGCTGTAGGAAATTTTTAGGTTTTAATTTTAAATAAGGTCTTTCTCTCTATAAAATGCTTAAGACACAACCAGCATCCACATTGTGTTCAAGTAATCGAAAAAAAATGGCCAACAACACAACTGTGCTGCTCAAAACAGAGACACATCTTAAGAAACCTTTCCTCTCAAAATCATAATAACCAGCAAACTGGCATCCTAATTACATTATTTGCTTCCTCATTACACAGAAAGTGGCTGACACAACATCTCACAGCTTTGCCATACCGGTGGACACAGACACACCCAACTAAATACATCACAAACTACAGTTCCTGCATACAGCAAAAGACACAACCGCCAGCATGAAAGAAATAAAAAAATTTACAATTATCAATATTGAATCAAATAATTTCCTTGTCTCACAAGAAGACCTTCTCTTACAATCATATTGGACCAACCACTAACACAGCTTTGCCTATGACACAACTATTTGCTCTTTGAATGCACACAAAAGCCACACACACTCAACTGAACTGCATATATCAAAACACTTCCATGCAAATAAAACCTGATATAAACCTACACAAAAAAAAACACATGCAACTATTCATCATCAAAACAAATAACTTTCCTTTTTCACACAGCAAAAAAGTCTTCCTCTCAAAATGTTATTACACCACACACTAGCCCAGCTATGACACTCTACACCTGCTTTTTGAATGCACACAAGCCACACACACTCAGCTCAACAACATATATCACAAACTCAGTTCCATGCAAATAAAACCTTATATCAAACTACAAAAAAAGAAACACACACACACACACACACACACACACACACACACACTAGCAAAGCTATGACTGGTGTACATGCAAAGAGTAGATATAGCTCTGTCACAAAGCCACACACACTCAGCTCAAGTACATATTACAAACTCAGCTCTATGCAAATAAAACCTTTTATAAAACTACAAAAAAGCACACACACATGCAAAAACTCATCATCGAGTCTAATAATTTCCCTTTTCACACAGCAAGAGAAAGTTTCATCTCACAATCTGGTTGAACCGCACACACCCACACACACACACACTAGCAAAGCTATGACTGGTGTACATTCAAAGAGCAGATATAGCTCTGTCAAAGCCACACACACTCAGCTCAAGTACATATCACTAACTCAGTTCCATGCAAATAAAACCTGATTTAAAACTACAAACACACAAACAAACAAACAAAAAAAAACATGCATCTATCATCATCAAGTCCAATAATTTTCCTTTTCCACACAACAAGAATAAGTTTTCCTCTCAAACCAAACACTAGCACAGCTTTGCCTATATCTGCTCTTTGAATGCACACAAGGCACACACACACTCAGCTCAACAACATATATCACAAAATAAGTTCTATGCAAATAAAACCTTGTAACCACACACACACACACACACACACGAGTGAAATAGTTTTCCTTTGTCACAGCAAGAAAAAGTTTGCCTCTCAAAATCTTATGGAACCACACACTAGCACAACTAGGCCTATGACACAGCTTTTCTTTATATGAACATAAAATGGCCGACACAATGTCTCCCAGCTAAGCTACACAGAGCTAGGCCTATGACACAGCTATTCTTTATATGGGCACAAAATGGCTGACACGATGTCTCTCAGCTAAGCTACACAGAGCTAGGCCTATGACACAGCTATTCTTTATATGGGCACAAAATGGCTGACACGATGTCTCTCAGCTAAGCTACACAGAGCTAGGCCTTTGACACAGCTTTTCTTTATATGGGCACAAAATGGCCGACACAATGTCTCTCAGCTAAGCTACACAGAGCTAGGCCTTTGACACAGCTATTCTTTATATGAGCACAAAATGGCCGACACAATGTCTCCCACCTAAGCTACACAGAGCTAGGCCTTTGACACAGCTATTCTTTATATGCACACAAAATGGCTGACACAATGTCTCTCAGCTACACCTGCTCTTTGAATACACACACACACACACACACACACACACACAGGCCACACACTCTCAGCTCAACAACATATATCACAAACTCAGTTCAATGCAAATAAAACCTTATATCAAACTAAACACACACACACACACACACACACACACACACACAAACACACACCAAGTCAAATAATTTTCATTTGTCACAGCAAGAGAAAGTTTTCATCTCAAAATCTGGTTGAACCACACACACACACACACACACACACACACACACACACACACACACACACACACACACTAGCAGAGCTATGACTGGTGTACATTCAAAGAGCAGATATAGCTCTGTCACAAAGCCACACACACTCAGCTCAAGCACATATCACAAACTCAGTTCCATGCAAATAAAACCTGATATCAAACTACAAAAAAAAAAAAAAAAAAACATGCATCTATCATCATCAAGTCCAATAATTTTCCTTTTCCACACAAGAATAAGTTTTCCTCTCAAACCAAACACTAGCACAGCTTTGCCTATATCTGCTCTTTGAATGCACACAAGCCACACACACACTCAGCTCAACAACATATATCACAAAATAAGTTCTATGCAAATAAAACCTTGTAACCACACACACACACACACACACACACTCACACACACACACACACACACACACACACGAGTGAAATAGTTTTCCTTTGTCACAGCAAGAAAAAGTTTGCCTCTCAAAATCTTATGGAACCACACACTAGCACCACTAGGCCTATGACACAGCTTTTCTTTATATGGGCACAAAATGGCCGACACAATGTCTCCCACCTAAGCTACACAGAGCTAGGCCTATGACACAGCTTTTCTTTATATGCACACAAAATGGCCGACACATTGTCTCTCAGCTAAGCTACACAGAGCTAGGCCTATGACACAGCTTTTCTTTATATGGGCACAAAATGGCCGACACAATGTCTCTCAGCTAAGCTACACAGAGCTAGGCCTATGACACAGCTTTTCTTTATATGGGCACAAAATGGCCGACACAATGTCTCCCACCTAAGCTACACAGAGCTAGGCCTATGACACAGCTTTTCTTTATATGGGCACAAAATGGCCGACACATTGTCTCCCAGCTAAGCTACACAGAGCTAGGCCTATGACACAGCTTTTCTTTATATGCACACAAAATGGCTGACACAATGTCTCTCAGCTACACCTGCTCTTTGAATAGACACACACACACACACACACACACACACACACACACAGGCCACACACTCTCAGCTCAACAACATATATCACAAAACTCAGTTCAATGCAAATAAAACCTTATATCAAACTACAAAAAAAGAACACACACACACACACAAACACACACCAAGTCAAATAATTTTCATTTGTCACAGCAAGAGAAAGTTTTCATCTCAAAATCTGGTTGAACCACACACACACACACACACACACACACACACACACACACACACACACTAGCAAAGCTATGACTGGTGTACATTCAAAGAGCAGATATAGCTCTGTCACAAAGCCACACACACTCAGCTAAAGCACATATTACAAACTCTGTTCCATGCAAATAAAACCTGATCTAAAACTACAAAAAAGCACACACACCTGCAACAACTCATCATCAAGTCCAATAATTTTCCCTCTTCACACAGCAAGAGAAAGTTTTCCTCTCAAACCAAACACTAGCACAGCTTTGCCTATAACACAGCAACACCTGCTCTTTGAATGCACACAAAAGCCACACACACACTCAGCTCAACAACATATCACAAAATCACTTCTATGCAAATAAAACCTTGTAACTACAAACACACACACAGACACACACACATACACACACACACTAGCAGAGCTATGACTGGTGTACATTCAAAGAGCAGATATAGCTCTGTCACAAAGCCACACACACTCAGCTCAAGTACATATCACAAACTCAGTTCCATGCAAATAAAACCTGATATCAAACTATAAAAAAGCACACACACCTGCAACAACTCATCATCAAGTCCAATAATTTTCCTTTAACACACAACAAGAATAGGTTTTCCTCTCAAACCAAACACTAGCACAGCTTTGCATATGACACAGCAACACCTGCTCTTTGAATGCACACAAAGCCACACACACTCAGCGACATACATCATAAGCTTAGTTTCATGCAAATAAAACATGATAGCAAACTACAGAAAACACACACATAGCAGTTTTCATCATCAAGTCCAATAATTTCCCTTTTCACACAGCAAGAGAAAGTTTTCATCTCAAAATCTGGTTGAACCACACACACACACACACACACACGCAAAGCTATGACTGGTGTACATTCAAAGAGCAGATATAGCTCTGTCAAAGCCACACACACTCAGCTCAAGTACATATCACAAACTCAGTTCCATGCAAATAAAACCTTATATCAAAATACACACACACACACACACACACACAAAATGCAATTATTCATCATCAAGTCCAATACTTTTCCTTTTCCACACAACAAGAATAAGTTTTCCTCTCAAACCAAACACTAGCACAGCTTTGCCTATATCTGCTCTTTGAATGCACACAAGCCACACACACTCAGCTCAACAACATATATCACAAACTCAGCTCCATGCAAATAAAACCTTATAACTACAAAAAACACACATACACACACACACACACACACACACACACACACACACACACACACACACACACACACACACAAGTGAAATAGTTTTCCTTTGTCACAGCAAGAAAAAGTTTGCCTCTCAAAATCTTATGGAACCACACACTAGCACAACTAGGCCTATGACACAGCTTTTCTTTATATGAACATAAAATGGCCGACACGATGTCTCCCAGCTATGCTACACAGAGCTAGGCCTATGACACAGCTATTCTTTATATGCACACAAAATGGCCGACACAATGTCTCTCATGTAAGCTACACAGAGCTAGGCCTATGACACAGCTATTCTTTATATGGGCACAAAATGGCTGACACGATGTCTCTCAGCTAAGCTACACAGAGCTAGGCCTTTGACACAGCTATTCTTTATATGGGCACAAAATGGCCGACACAATGTCTCTCAGCTAAGCTACACAGAGCTAGGCCTATGACACAGCTATTCTTTATATGGGCACAAAATGGCTGACACGATGTCTCTCAGCTAAGCTACACAGAGCTAGGCCTATGACACAGCTATTCTTTATATGGGCACAAAATGGCTGACACGATGTCTCTCAGCTAAGCTACACAGAGCTAGGCCTATGACACAGCTATTCTTTATATGGGCACAAAATGGCTGACACGATGTCTCTCAGCTAAGCTACACAGAGCTAGGCCTATGACACAGCTTTTCTTTATATGGGCACAAAATGGCTGACACAATGTCTCTCAGCTACACCTGCTCTTTGAATACACACACACACACACACAGGCCACACACACTCAGCTCAACAACATATCACAAACTCAGTTCCATGCAAATAAAACCTTATATCAAAATACAAAAAAGGACACACACACGTGCATCAAGTCAAATAATTTTCATTTGTCACAGCAAGAGAAAGTTTTCATCTCAAAATCTGGTTGAACCACACACACACACACACACACACACACACACACACACACTAGCAAAGCTATGACTGGTGTACATTCAAAGAGCAGATATAGCTCTGTCACAAAGCCACACACACTCAGCTCAACAACATATATCACAAACTCAGTTCCATGCAAATAAAACCTGATATCAAACTACAAAAAAGCACACACACCTGCAACAACTCATCATCAAGTCCAATAATTTTCTCTCTTCACAAAGCAAGAGAAAGTTTTCCTCTCAAACCAAACACTAGCACAGCTTTGCATATGACACAGCAACACCTGCTCTTTGAATGCACACAAAAGCCACACACACTCAGCAACATACATCATAAGCTTAGTTTCATGCAAATAAAACATGATAGCAAACTACAAAAAACACACACATGCCAGTTTTCATCATCAAGTTTTCACGCAGCAAGAGAAAGTTTTCATCTCAAAATCTGGTTGAACCACACACACACACACACACACACACACACACACACACACCACACACACTAGCAAAGCTATGACTGGTGTACATTCAAAGAGCAGATATAGCTCTGTCACAAAGCCACACACACTCAGCTCAAGCACATATCACAAACTCAGTTCCATGCAAATAAACCTTATATCAAAATACACACACACACACACACACACACACAATGCAATTATTCATCATCAAGTCCAATAATTTTCCTTTTCCACACAAGAGTAAGTTTTCCTCTCAAACCAAACACTAGCACAGCTTTGCCTATATCTGCTCATTGAATGCACACAAGCCACACACACTCAGCTCAACAACATATATCACAAACTCAGTTCCATGCAAATAAAACCTTGTAACTAAAAAAAAAAAAAAAAAAAATCAAACAAGTGAAATAGTTTTCCTTTGTCACAGCAAGAAAAAGTTTGCCTCTCAAAATCTTATGGAACCACACACTAGCACAACTAGGCCTATGACACAGCTTTTCTTTATATGCACACAAAATGGCCGACACAATGTCTCTCAGCTAAGCTACACAGAGCTAGGCCTATGACACAGCTTTTCTTTATATGGGCACAAAATGGCCGACACAATGTCTCTCAGCTAAGCTACACAGAGCTAGGCCTATGACACAGCTATTCTTTATATGCACACAAAATGGCCAACACAATGTCTCTCAGCTAAGCTAGCGGGCTAGCAAGGCTAGCGTTCCATTCAAATAAAACCTAATCTACTCGACCAAACACCATCAAAACACTTTAAAATTCATCACACGCGATTGGTAATGCCTTTTCTACAACTTAATAAATGTTTAAGCCAACCACTTGTATCTCAGAAGTTAAGATTATCAAATAAAAGTTAGCTTTGCATGTAAAGCTAAACGCCAGTAGGCCTCAGGCCTAGGTTAGCGCGCTAAGCTAGCGCTAGCTAGCGCTAGCTTAGCGCGCTAATCCAATCGACCAAATACCATCAATAAACTTTAAAATTCATCTCACGTCGATGGTAATGCCTTGTCTATGTCCTAATAAATGTTTCAAGTCAATCACTTGTACCTCAGGAGTTGAGATTATCAAATACAGGTTAGCTTTGCATGTAAAGCTCGACGGCCCCTCCATCAAAACTCACCAAAAGCACAAGCAAACAGCACAATGCAAAGTACATAATCACTCTCTGAAATATAACATTTAAATTACCTGTGTTATCATCAACCCATACCCGCATATCAGCACAGAGTTCAAAACAATAGGCTAACGTTAAGCTAACAGAGATGAAAACAGGTCTTACCTCTTAGTCTGTGAGAAGAAGTGGGGGGGGAGGGACACAGACGCACGGGGCTTTTATACGCAGCCCCCCCTGCGCCCCTCCCGATCTCTTTTTCAAATCAAAAAGATGGATTACCATAGCATTGGTGAAGTAAATACCTACTACATAATGTAATTGTAATAAAAAAAATAAAAAAAAAGTAATAATAATTATTATTTAGTAACTATTATTTTGTTAATAAGAATTGATAATATATTGTTAATAATATATATTATATGATATTATATTATAATTATTATACTATATTATTATTATTATTATTATTATTATTGTTATTATATATTACATTATGCCTGTCTGTGGATACTTCCTCTACCTCTTTTTTTTACCATGGAGTTTGGTGTGAAGAGGCAGACACTTGGCACTAATTAGGCCCCTGCTGTCTAAAGTAAAATCCTGACAGCTTTCAAACCTACGCCGATGGAAAGAGGACAAAAATTTCTACAAAAATATGATATTTTGGTGTAGATTTGAACAAGTTTGTGGCCGCTGTGCAGACTTTTTTACCCTTTTTGACACTGGAGTGCTCTGTTCTGCACTCTGCCTGGTCATGTGACTCACTCTAGCTGCTTGCGCATTCCCCTATACATACTATACCCATTATAAGCTCTCAGAGGAAGCAGAAACAACACTCAAACTTAAACAGTTATAGCTCAAAAATGGTAAAAGATAGCAAAATCATGTAAATACAAGATTTATAGATCCAAGTCTTGTGACTCGTTTAAACCTTGAATAAAGTCTGTAACTCAAACTATGTCCGAACGGTGACACCTCAAACAGGGATGGGTTTGCTTGATTTCTCCTTTGGATTGCATGGGGATTTCTCTATGTGCCTGCATTTTGGTCTGATCATGACACAGCTGCCAGTACTCATGTATTAGCTCAGTACTCATGTCACTCACACACTAGGACATCCTGGGACTTTCAAAATAAAAGCCCAAAACTCTTTCCAACTGAAAGCACAGAAAAATACCCTTACAAATGGGAAAAATGGGTGAATTGTCTGCACTTCAATGACACAAACATCATCACGGATCGTGGCGGACCGGCACCGGTGCGAGGGCCGACCAACGCTGCTTGCAGCTTTAATTCTTATTATTATTATTATATCGTGTCATTCGGCCTTAATTTGACCCCCTAAACGTGCTCAAAAACTCACCAAATTTGGCACGCACCCCAGGTCTGGTGAAAAATTCAAGAAAATGGCAACTCGGACCCCCAAAGTGCAAAAATGGGCTCGCTAGCGCCACCTAGGCACAAAAAGGCACACGAAGGCGGCCGCTGCGGCCCACAGGAATGTGATAGAAAGACCAAACCAGCGCCGAAACGTAGGTCTCATCAAGGCCGAGATTTTAGACGCCCGTCACCCCCAGGTCAAAACCAACAGGAAGTCCGCAATTTGCCTTTCAAAGTAAAAGTCGGGCCCCGAAATTGCGCGTTGAACAAAATTTATCTCCTCCGAGGCCGTAAATCGTGGCGGCTCGAAATGCTAATACATGACAGAGGATACCGTGCTTAACAAAAGTTCTGAAGGAATACTTATTAATTTGAACCGTTTGGGATTTATAAGCCCTCGAAGTCGGCAACGCCGACTTCGAGGGCGTCGTTTTTCCCATGGAGTTTGGCGTGAAGAGGCGCACACTTTGCGCTAATTAGGCCCCTGGCGTCTAAAGTAAAGGTCGCACGGCTTCGAAACTTATGCCACACGAAAGAGGACGAAAATTCCTACAAAAATATGAAATTAATTTTTAAATTGGAACAAGTTTGTGGCCGCGGTCAAGACTTTTCCAACATTTTGGACCCTGGTGTCCTCTCCTCTGCACTCTGCCCGGTCATGTGACTCACTCTAGGCAACGGACAGTTCCGCAATACACACCCATTATAAACCGTCAGCGGGAGCAGAGAAAACAGTCAAACTTAAACTGCCGTAATTCAAAAATGGTACAAGATAGCAAAATAGTGTAAATACGAGATTTATAGAGCCGAGTCTTGTGCCTCGTTTAAACTTCGAATTACGTCTGTAACTGAAACGATGTCCGAGCGGCGTTACCTCAAACAGGTGTGGGTTTTTATCGATTTCTCCATTGGATTGAATGTGGATTTCTCTGTCTGCCTGCATTTTGGTCTGATCATGACACAGCTGCCAGTACTCATGTATTAGCGCAGTACTCATGTCACTCACACACTAGGACATCCCGTGCCTTTCAAAATAAAAGCCCAAAACTCTTTCCAAATGAAAACACCGAAAAATACCCTTACAAATGGGAAAAATGGATGAATTGTCTGCACTTCAGTGACACGGACCGGCACCGGTGCGAGGGCCGACCAACGCTGCTTGCAGCTTTAATTTAAATTGTAATCAGTGGCTGTTGAAAGTGGATGGGTGGATATTTCACCTTGGTTCTTCTCCACAGAAGTTCATGAGGGCTTTAAACCTCTGACCTTTCAGTTATGGGAGAATCTCTTTCACTGCTACCTCCACCAGATTACTCTGCCATTTTCATTCAATCAGAATATTCATCCCTATAATTATATGTTGACTAACATTACTGTTAATATTTCACTGAAACATCATAAACAAGAGACTTTACTGTTTTTTGTTTCCTCATGTTTTTCATGGTCTGTCAGATTTGGGGATCTGGCAGTGAGTTCTTGATATGATGATGTCACTCTGAGGACAGATGGACTCACTCATGTTTATTAATTATTATATTTTTTTTTTTAACTGTGCCTCTATAATTGCTCCCAAGGGTAAAGATTATTGAAATAGATTGGACTGAATGATAAACTGTGCTGATGCTGTCAGCGGTCTTGGTAAAATTTAATCTTGAATAAAGTAAACTTCATCAGAAATAACCAAATTCCACCAAATATTGAAGGTTGTTTTAGAGTTCATGGTTTCTCCTACCTTATGTTTACATTTACACATTATTTTGAAAATTCAGTTGTTACTGTGCCTTTATTTGTTATTAAAGACACAGGAAAAATGAGACACAAGTATTAAAGTGACTGTGAGTTATCCTGGAGATGACATGAGCTCCACCACTAGATCACATCCACAACTGTAGTCTCAATAATCGTGGAGATAAAGGACATCCCTGTCAAGTGCCAACATCTAGAAAAATAATGAGAATTAAACATTTGTTGAAATTGAATTATATATATTTTATCACTGAGCACCAAGGTTACTACACATCAGAGTGATGCTGTCTTAGTTTGTCAGGGCAACATGTCAGTGTGCTGATGCGATAACGCCACTCGAGGGCGCTGTTGTTCAATAGCAGGAGCAACTGAAATGTGTAAATACTCTGTGAGGACACGACAGGTTTTTGTACAGAGACTGTGTGTTTCCTGTCACTGTGGGCCTCACAGCACAGTAGTACAGAGCAGAGTCTGTCACTGGCAGCAGAGGAGATCTCCAGATCCATTTGGGTTTTCTCTTCATTCACTTTAATATGAAGTCCAGAGTTTGGATCAGCTCTTCTCATTATTGCTCCTGTTCCCAAGTGGTAGAGGAGGAACTGTGGTGGTTTCCTGGATCTTGACGATACCAGTAGAATTGATCACTGCCAGTTGCAGTTTGGGAGTAGTTGTATGACAGAGTAACTTTGCTGCCTTCCAAACTGAACTCTTCAGTCTTGATTGGAGTGAGATCTTGACAGTGAACATCTGCCAACATAGGTGTGACTCACATTAATGGCATTACACAATAATTCTGATTACATTTGACACACTGGGTTTAATGATGTTGACTCAGCTAGACTGTACTTTTTTTTCATTCCTATTTTTTCATTTAGAAGTTTCTTCATACATGAAATGATTTGAAACGTCTTACCTTCAACAACACACAAGAGCAACAGAACGTATACTGACAACATGTTGAATGAATGAAGAGCGGCTAGTTCCCTGGTCTTTCTGTAGCTTCCTGTCACTATTCAGCCCCTTGTGTTTCCTGATGGTTCCTCCCCTTCAAATGCCATTGCTGCTGTCATGGGCGTTTTTAAAGTTCTCCAGAGGTTTTTGTACAGAGACTGTGTGTTTCCTGTCACTGTGGGCTGCACAGCACAGTAGTACAGAGCAGAGTCTGACGGCTGCAGCTTCTGGATCCTCAGAGGAGCCGATCCAGCGGTGAAGTTCAGCTGGGACTGAAACCTGCCTCCAAATGCTTGTTGGTCAGTCCCTTTGGTATAACGATCTGTCCTGAGGACAAAGACAGGAGGGCGTCCGCTGCTCTGGATGAACCAGAACAGGTCAGGGCTGCTGCTGCTGCTGCTGTACTTACAGCTGAGCGTCACCAGGCTTCCCTCCACAGCAGCCACCGCTCCAGGCTGCTGGTCCACCCAAGCACCTCTGCATCCAGGGTACATCCCAACATACGTTTACATTTCAATTGAAACAACAACAATAATAATAATAATAATAATAATAATAATAATAATAATAAAAGTATGGATTATTACAGTCAGGCACCAAATTACACGTAATCTGCACAGCCCGGTCTGGAATGTCTTGCGGATCAGTACCAGGTCGCAGACCAGTGGTTGGGGATCACTGCAATAGTGGTCCATAACATTTGTTATGGACCACTAACCCTAAGGCTAACCTTAACCTAACCCTAACCCAACAAATGTTTTGAGCTTCTAAATGCAGGTTTAATAACAAGGACTGGAATTACAATGATTTCTCTGACTAACTTCCATATAAACTGACTTGGAGAAAGTTGCTGAGGTTAGTGGAAACATGACTGCAATAAAGTAGTCGCTTACGCTGCCGTCAGCTGGTCACTTGTTACTCCATTCAACACTTCGGTCCCAGGAACTACCGTCTCACGGAGGGGAAACGCCACCTTGTGGTCAAATCTCAGAATGCACTTTACACTGATTTCATGAAATTGCATATAAAATAAACAAAACCATGGCTCCTTATATCAAATATTTACTTTTTTTTCACCAGTCTGACCACATTTTTGGTGGGTGACACATAAGTCTTTTCTTGTAAATTTAGGACTTTAGAGGGTTTTTTTTTTTCTCATAAATTTGTGATTTTATTTATTTATTTATTTATTTATTTATTTATTGGTAAATTTACAACTTTAATCTTGGAAATTCTGCCTCCATAGTCTTTTTCCCCTACAATGGCCATCATACTCTGCCGTACCTTTCCGTTTCTTTTGAGAGGTTGGGATCTCAAGGTGGGGCTGAATCAGAGCTGAGGATTGACTCATTTTGAATGTTATGAAATCAGTATTGGGGTTGAATTGCAGGTGAGAGATTGAAAAAAAAAACAAACTCACCTGTTGTTTACTGTGACAGCTGAGAAACCCTTCCCTCCGGTTAACAGCTGATTTCAAACCAAAGACTGCTGCGTCTAACTCCATACATGTTGATGTGATTTACATGCATGCAGCTTCCAACCTTTTGTCATATTTATCTGTTGGAGCCAGAATGTAGTTTTTTGTTTGTCTCATTTTATCTTCCTTTATCCATCTGAAACTCTGACTGTACGTGTGTACGTGCAGTTCTTATGTTGAGCACAACTCATGTTTGAGTTGATGAATGGAAACGTTATTGTTTTGCAGTGAATGTGGACAGTTACATTACACCTGTGCTAAGGTGAGCATGTTTATTGGTCTCTGTGAATAAATGGATCGTGAATCCAAAGATAGACGCTGGACACTGGTTTATTTTTAGTCTCTGGATTCTTTCAAATCTTCCAAATGCGCAGTCACAGGTTGGTACACGCCGGTACAGTAAAAATTAATTTCAGGTTTTGGATGTTTCCCCTCAAGCAAATGAGGCTGACTGATGCTCTTCATCAGGTAAAATAAGACTAATATGTGTTTATACGCCAGTGTGATTGTTTGCTGCAGTACTCAGAGATTTTGATGCTTTAATGGTCTGACAGAAAGAAATCAGCTTAACATATTATATCATATTAAGTTAAAACAAGAATAAGAACAGGCCTCATGAACAAAGCAAAACCAAACAAAGGAATGTTTATAAAATTTTCTTTCTTTATGGATAGATAATACAATTTACAACCTGTGAATGGATTACACGCTCAAAATTGCATAGGTTTTGACTGAAACTAAAGAGAGAGGAATCAGATTACAGAGTGCCACTTCAGTGACGCCACAGTTTGGACTGAGAGAGACAGCATCACACTTCCTGTCAGCTCTGAGCCTACTGAGCATGCTCAGTGGGACAACATGAATCTCAGCATCTTTTGGGTTTTGTTTTGTTTGTTTTTTTGTCAAAAAGCCACATTGCAATCACTTTGCTGAATCTGATTCTTGCTTCTTGGCTCCTTGACAAAAAAAGAAAAGAAAAACAAATTCTCTGAGCCTTTTTCTCATAAATCTGTGACTTTATCATCTCAGAATTTCATCATAAATATCCCATTTTTTTTTCTTGTAAAATCACAGCTTCTTCCTGGAAATTTTGAGTTTTTTTCTCAGAATATCACCACCCCCAAGTCCAGGTGGAGTGCGGCCATGGCTGACAGTGATCCTGTGCTCCATCAGAGCCGGTCGAGGTGCTTCACCTGTAGAAACACCTGCGCTGCAGAACACACACACACACACACACACACACACACACACATTCAGTACACAGAGCTCCGCCCTCTGCTCCGTTCAGGCGGCACGCAGCCTGTAGCGAAACCGAACGTCCTTGGCGGGCAGCAGGATGCCCAAGCCGGCTCGGCTGGTGTCCAGGGTGACCTTGGGCTGACCTTCCACCAGCTGGAGGTCAAAGTGGAGCAGCAGGAGGAACAGGAACTGCTTGATCTCGTTGATAGCGAAGTAGCGTCCGGGGCACATGGTGGCGCCCGAGCCGAAAGGCATGCAGTAATACTTCAACCTCTGGCCGTCCTTGTAGAAGTCTGTCTTCTGTCTGCCGTCCTGCACGAATCGGTCGTAGCGGTACATCTGTCGGCCAAACAGAGAGACGGGCTGGGTGAGGGTTTGTCTTGGTAGCCTGACCCGGCTAAGGAGAAGAACTTTACCACAACTAGTAGTCCAGTAATTTTAAGCCAAATAAGGGGTCAACGTCAAACAAATTGCAACAGAAACAAACTCAACTAATTTTGTATCCTCAGTTTGTCCTGAGTGAGGGAAAAAAAGCCCCGAAGAATCTCACTGGGGGAAAGTTTCAAAAAAGACCAAAATATAGCCCATTCAAACGCCTATGAATTTTTCATCATGTGAATAGGGTAAAAATTTTAACCTTTAGGTATCACCATGAATATTGCTGAGTTGATTACTTACCTTAAGACAAATAAAAAATGTATTGCAAGTTTTTTGAAATTGTTTAGTAACATAAGCTAATTTGCATACATTTGCATAAACTCCACAGTTTTACTACAGAGGGCATATAAAGTGGTCTTCTTATGATACTAGCATGAAAATTGGGATGAGCTGTCTCCATGGGTCACTTGACAAGTAACCACTTAGAAATTTCAAAATGGCTGCCATTTTTCAAAATTGCTACCACCTTAGTGGAGCAGTTATGACATGCTCCTTTCTTTTTGAGAACCTCATCAAGGTTACAAGGTGCAACTGCCAGTCAGACTGCAGCACCCTGAGATGCAGTTGTGTAAAAAACAATATGGGATGCACCCCAGCCTGTGAACACTGCAGGGGAGTGAGCTGCACCAATTCAAAGCAGATGGCCTGTGACGAGGATGAAGATGAGATTCTCTAGGTGTGCAATGAGTATGTAATTTGATAGTTGGATCCAACCACTTTTTATTTTACCCTATACCTTTTGTCTTCTGCATTTTCCTTGTCTCTTGTTTGTTCCTCAGACTTCTCTCCCAGAAACAGCCTCACGGACCCAACTCCAAACCTCATCTCTGCAATGATAATTGCTAAAGACTGGTTTTAAGCTCCTTCTTCCTTAATGTTCACTGGCAGCCTAAATGGGTTCCATTCAGACCTTAATGTTTAGTATTTGACTGTTAAATGTCAACAGGATTGATTACGAGATTTTCAACTGGCTATACCCAAGAATTATATCTGTTGTAGCATTTATGCAAATTATTGTGTATGTAATAAAATATGCACCATCGGCTTATGTCAATAAACAATTTCAAAAAACTTGCAATACATTTTTTATTTGTCTATATGTAAGTAATCAACTCAGCAATTTTCATGGTGATACCTAAAGATTAAAATTTTTACCCTATTCACATGAGAAAAAAAGTTAATAGGTTTGAATGGGCTATATTTTGGTCTTTTATGAAACTTTCCCCCGGTGGGATTCTTCTGGGGTTTTTCCCCCTCACTCAGGACATAGTGAGGATACAAAATCAATTGAGTTTGCTTCTGTTGCATTTGTTTGATGTTGAGTCATAAAATGACTGGACTACAGCAGCTGAGATATTCACCATTTTCCATTTTTTTTTTTTTGTTTGTTTTTATATTTTTATTTATGAAACAGACCCTAAAGTCTGACTTTCACTCCCTTTTCCTATGATATGGAGGCACTTTTTAACTGTTGGTTTAAATCCGGGGTGTCAAAAAGCTGTGGGACTCTATGAGAGCCATTACAAACATGAACACCACTAAGAAGCGCCTCAGTACTGATGATGATCTGGTGAAGGCAAATGAACTGAATGACTTTTTTCCCAGGTTTGGAAACCATGATTTTTCTGAGGAATGTAATAATCTCATGGAAACTATTCTAACTGATGTTAGTTGTAGGATTGTAATTGACCCACACAGGATTCAGTCTGTCTTTAAACATGTGTGCACTAAAAAAATCCACTGGCCCTGACGGCATCTCTCTTAAAGGCATGTGCAGAAGAGCTCACTCCAGCTTGGTGCCCCGTCCTTCAGCGGTCTGGAGACCCTTATCAAAAAGAAGTAAACTTCTAGTTTACCTTTCCAAGTATACTTAAGTGGAGTTTGAGTATACTTTATCAAGTATACTTTCCTTACCAAGTATACTTGTATTTATGTACTAGTAGTGTACTTACATATGTACTAGTTAGTATACTTACAAAGTATACTTATATTAAAAGTACCCTGATTTGGCCCATTTTTGAGTATTTTGAGTAAACTTCAAGGTTACTTTACTTATATATAAGTATACTTAAATTATACTATTTCCTGTACTTGAGTTGTACTATTCTTTAGTTAAAGTAAACCATTCGTATACTCATTAGTGTACTTCAAGTACACTATTGCTGTACTTACTTTGCACTTTTATAAACTTAACCTTCAATGAACTTGAAAATACTTTATTTATACTTGATGCACACTACAACCATACTTGAATTTGTTGACCCGGTCGGGGTTCAATCCCCGACCTCCCAGTCTCAGGGCGGACGCTCTACCACTAGGCCACTGAGTTGGCACAGTCTACTTTGAATCAAATAGCTGAGTGGAGAGGTATCTCATGTGAATAAACACCTCTTGGAAAAAAATGTACTTTAATGAACGAAGAACTGAAAAATGCGAGGTACTGAATGAAAGTGTTACAGAGTTTGGGCGCCAACCCTGTGAGAGCAAATGTGTCAAATAGGCATGGCATTCAAAACTTCCCTTACCAAAAAGGAGTATACTCAAGTATACTTATAAGTATACTTTTTATGAACTAAGTATACTTTCTGTGAACTAATACTTAGGTAAGTATACTTTTCAGATTACTTTGAATGTACTATCAGGAATATAAAGTTTAAGTATACTCCAAGTATAACATACTTGATATACTTTAAGTTTAAGTATATTATCCAATGTTGTACCTGCTTGCAACATGGAGTGTTATTTTACTGTATTACAGTGCTGGCTTTACCTGTGTTGGCGCTCTAGACAAAATAAATCCCCCCCCCCCCCCCCCCCCCCCCCCCCCCACACACACACACACACACACACACACACACACACACACACACACACCCCACCCCCCCCCCCCCCCCCGGCAAAATACCCCGACGATGTCGCACCGGTCAACAATCCCGCTGCCGGCGCCCCTCTGCCCGCTAGCGGCACCCCTCCAACAGATGGCGCCCTAGGCAATTGCCTATATCGCCTATGCCAAAAGCCGGCCCTGCTGTATTAGCTGGCTTGTTGTATAGCTATTTTACACATTGGCTGCTTTGAGGTAGTTGCCATAACACATACACTGTGAGTGAACCTGTAGTGTACTGCTTATACTTGACTACATTTACACTTAAATACTACTATATTTACGTATATACTGTTTATAGGTTCAAGGTTGCCAGTTGCCACACACAAGTACACAATGCTCAAATCAGAATTCAACTCATACTTAAAGTAACATCCATCTTTCTTTATAAAACACATTTAAAAACAACAACACTGTGCCAAAGTGCTTTACAATTTAAAAAAAAAAAAAAAAAAAAGAAAGAAAGAAAAGAAAATACACACTGCACATGAATCATCATATTGTAGTCACGTTCATATACATTCGGCAACATACAAATGATCAACGTCATCAAGTGTTTTGATGACGTTGATCCCTTCCAAACCTTGTGTGTGGCAACTGGCAACCTTGAACCTATAAACAGTATATACATAAATATAGTAGTATTTAAGTGTAAATGTAGTCAAGTATAATAAGCAGTACACTACAGGTTCACTCACAGTGTATGTGTTATGGCAAAGCAGCCAATGTGTAAAATAGCTATACAACAAGCCAGCTAATACAGTAAAATAACACTCCATGTTGCAAGCAGGTACAACATTTTTATATACTTGTACTAAGTTTTAACTACTATTGGATAATATACTTAGGGCCCTATCTTGTGCCACCCGCTATCCGCTGCCACGACCCGCTACCTGCAAATTGCGGATTTAGGAGCTTCTGCTATCCCTAAACGGTATCTTGCGCCACCCGCTACCCGCTATCCTTATGCCGACTCCGTCATTTGCGCCTGGAGGTGCGTCGTGGGCGTGTTTCATGCGCTTTCCCTAAAGTTGCTATCTTGTGCACACACTTTAGGGATAGCGGATAGCGGGTGGTCCTGACCACCCGCTATCCGCTATCCCTAAAGTTTGGGCTGTTAGGAGAGCGCGCCCAGGCGGCTTCAATGCGTGCCCCGACGGAGCCTCGCCACGCACACGGTCGGACTGATACCGGGACGCCGCCGGAATGGACTGAGTATATTACTCATATAGACTGTTTAGAGGAAAGACTGTTTTAATTGGACACTTACGCCAGCACGTTTTATTGTTTTATCATAAGCCAGCAGCTGTGCTATATTTTTATTTTTAATATTTTATTTGCCCAATCTACCTTGTCAATAAATTAGTTTACACATAGTTCCACCTCTGCCTCTTGTGTGTGTGTGGTGTGGCCGGGGATTTTACTCAATCAGTACAACCTTGTGACACGTCCACTTGGACACATGTGGCTCCACCTCCCGAATTAACTCGCCTATAATATAATATATAATATGTATATATATATATATGAAGCCAACTTGCTTTAGCCTCAGTAGAAGCCCTGAGAAAATCTACCTCCCTCTCTCCATCGCGGGTTTAGGATTTAGGATTTAGGATAGCGCATCCTGCCCTTAAAGGCAATGGCACCTGGCACACTGATTGGTTTAACTGGCATAACGCCCAAAACACGCCTATGCATAATATAGTGGGTAGCGCAGGTGTTTTGCGGATAGCGGGAGGTGCACAAGATAGCAACTTTTACGGGGAACGCCTCTTCCTAAATCCTAAATCTGCAAATAGCGGGTTTAGGGAGTCTGGCGCAAGATAGGGCCCCTAAAGTATATCAAGTATGTTATACTTGGATTATACTTAAACTTTGTCTGTGTACTCATCAGTATAAACTAAGTATACTTTTGTTAAGTATATTCCTGATAGTACATTCAAAGTAATCTGAAAAGTATACTTACCTAAGTATTAGTTCACAGAAAGTATACTTAGTGCACATTTCTATTCACTCCACTGTGAAGTAACCTAATTCCAGTTGAATGTATGACTTTGTGTCTTCCTGTTCATTATTATTGATTGTTGTTGCCGCGATATAATTTGTTAATTAAGCTCTGTGTAACCGGCAGCTAAGTTACATTTATAACTGCTGTTCCCTGAGTAACTGTGATGTTTAGTTATAAGGAGCTGGTTATTGTAATTAGTCCATAATTGGAGATTATATTAATAATATGGCAAATTCATTTATTTGGAAATGTGGTTAAGATATTATGTTGTTTCCTTAATTTGCAGAACCACAAACATATACACACCTGTAAACCTTGTTTGAATAAATCCTCTCTACACCGTCTCTCTGGCTGGAGTCATCGCTCTGTAGTTGTCCTGCTCAATCAAACCAGTGTGTCCCCGAGGTCCCCTTCCTCACAGACTTCATAACAATGAGGATACCGTCCAATCAATACATTTCACACCCATTAATATAATATATAGGATGAGCAGCACAAAATCTACCTTAAACAAACATTTTCTTTTGTTAAAATAAATCATGAACAACAAATAATATGAAAAATGAATCAAAACAAAAAGGATAACAAACTGCAGAATGCACAAAACAGAAAAAACATTTAAAGGATTGATGGAGTGAAATTCATTTGAAAGTGAGATTTTATTCTTATAAAGTATTTAATAAGAAAATAGTTGAGTTGGCAATTCTTGTGTCCTAAAAATCCAGAATCACTGATTCACAGTAAATGTACAGTAAAGTGTCCACGTCAAATAGTTAAAGTATCTTGATGGATGGATGGATGGATGGATGGATGGATGGATGGATGGATGGACCCCAAACTGGTAAATTCTTGTGTTCCAGCAGCAGGTTGTCCAGACATTGATCAGAAGTGATGGTCGACTTCACAAAATATACCTCTGAACAATAGTTCTTCTGTGTCTTTAGAGAAATTAGAAAAACACAAGTAACAAAATAAATGAAGTGGCTCAATTAAAAAAAGAAAACAATGATGCATGCCCAATCAAAGTAATAAAAAAATAAAATACACTAAATTATATCTATAGAATATCTATAGAGTTTCACTGTTGAACATTGGCGGACCCTGGTGGATTTTTTGTCAGTATGTCAGTTTCACCTGTGAGGTTTACGCGTTGCTGCCCCCAAGAGGTTGGTGGTGTGTATTAGCTTGGACGCAGGAAAAATGCGCCCAAGTCAGTTCCTATCTCTTGTATTGAAGAAGAGCGTAATGCGCATGTCCAACTCAATACCAGAGTCAAGCATAAAGATCCTTGTGCCCAAACAGGTGACAGTCAGTAACCTATCAGGAACTTTAAACAACGTGGAACATTTTACACCAACATTTTGTCGCAGATTATACATTTTACTAACTGGTCACTAACTATATAATATTCAACTTGCTGGATTGGTCATTTAAAATATACCAAAGGATATATTTCAAAGTAGTTTTTATTCAGGTCTACTGCAGGATGTTGGGAGTGGTGGGGCGGCGCCCTAGCGCCCTCTATTGGCCGGCCACCACTGCTGTTGAACCTTTGCATCGACAATATGTTTAGTGAAATGTATCTGAAAAATACCTATTGAATAGTATATAACATAAAAATATCATGTACATAAATGTTTTAATGTAAAATGATAATAAACTACTAGTATAAAATATACCACAGCTTGATTAATGTGGTTTTCATTAGACAGTCTGTTTGTAGCCTCATCCAGCTGATTAGTCATTGCTTTGTATTTGCTGAGCATGTGAGTCCTCCCACAGTGTTTGATTAGCAGCTGGAACCACAGTGGCTCTGATAAAGCATGAGTTCCCAGCCGCTTGTTTTGGATCCATAACGATTATTAGGAATATGTTCATAATCACTCAATGACTTGGCTCCTTTCCAGAGTATAAACTGAGGAGCCTGGTCAGACTGATGTCTGTACCAGTGAAGGGCAGGATAGTCACTATTTGTTTGATAGGAGCAGGTGAGTGTGACAGATTGCCCCTCTGTCCCACTGACTTCATCTTGTACAGGAGAGATGTCGTCTGCAGCTGTTAGCCCTGGAAAAAGTGGAGAAAATCAAGCCATTAGACTAACATTGTCCATGAGGCTGAGAGGAGAAGACAGTGGAAAATGTCCAGTGTCCAGTGTTCCTCTATGGCCAGCAGCAGCTCAAGTGTTGAGAGAGTTGACTGGAGCTGAGATCACAACATGACTAGTTTGTGCATGACTGCTTGACACAGACATGTAGATGAGTGTGGCTTTTCACTGCCTGCTGTCTGATGTCAGCCTGTAGCATACAGGGAGTTATCTCCAAGCTAACAAATGACAGCAGATATGCCATGTTCTGCTCCTGTGGAATCTGCACATCAACAACAAATAGAGCTTGATGAGCTGGAGAAAGCTTTCTATATTGCTAGAAACAGGTGGATCAAAGTGTGATGCTGTCTATCATACCAAAGAGAAGTGCAGCAAGAATAATCCACAGCCAGTGTTCCATCTCTACAACAAGGTCTAAAGCAACAGGAGAAACTAGCTGATGTTCAGCATTCAGTGTGAGAGTTGTTCTCTTCATGGCAGCAGTTTTTAATGACAGAATGGTCCAACAGGGCAACAACAGAGCAACACCTGCTGGGTCATGTCGCCCTCTAGTGGAGGAGGAAAGTGGAACAGGATGTGGGAAACAGGCCTCCAGCAGCTTGTCAGGTTTTTGTACAGAGACTGTGTGTTTCCTGTCACTGTGGGCCTCACAGCACAGTAGTACAGAGCAGAGTGTGTCACTGCAGCAGAGGAGATCTCCAGATCCACACCACGCTTGTCTTCAGTCAGTTTAGTAGAAATCCTTGGGTCTGATTCGAGATACTGTGCTGACTTTTGATGTCCCATGATCATCAGGATGAATTCTGGTGGTTTTCCTGGATCTTGTCGATACCAGAAGAAAAAATCCTGACCAGTAGCTTCTTTGTGGTATTTGTATGACAGAGTAACTTTGCTGCCTTCCAAACTGAACTCTTCATTCTCGACTGGAGTGAGTTCCTCACAGCTGACACCTAAAGGAAGAGATAACTGTGTTACTTGATGCTCCAAAGGATTTCATCACTGACTGAATGGAGTTCAAAATGTTCCTGTGTCATGTACCTGTTAGTATGGTCAGAAACAAATGAGTCAGTACACAAATGTGCAGTGACTCCATCTTGAAGAGAGAAATCTGTGATTTGAGTGAGGAAATGGGTTCCTCTTCTTCTTCAGCGTTTCTCTTCTTCACTGACAGTTTGGCTCCTCCTTCAGTCTGTCCCTCCCATCATCTCAACGGCACGTCATGTTTCCCTGCTTTGGTTTTGCCTCTTACAACAATAAATCAATAAATCAATCATTAGTGAGCATAGCCTGAGAGTAGGGTACAATTTATTGATCCTTTATTGGTTTTACGCAGTTTTTTCTTCGTGTCCTGTATTTTGTAATTTTACATTTCATATGGAACAATATGAATATTCCTTTTTGTCATCCTGATGATTGATGAAATATTTAATTATAGTATTGATATCACCACATTTGCATTTATTCATTTCAGGTCTGAGTACTAGATAACAAAATAATTTACTTTCGGTCAAATTCTTTAATATATCAGATTTTTCAAGTATCTTTTAGTCATGATTTCATTTCCAAAACAAATATTTATCACCTCAAGGAATTCCTTGTATCAAAGCCTTGAAGGAGTTGATTATTTTCAATTAAGAAATCTTTGTCATGCAGGTGTTTTATTATTATTATTATTATTAGTAGTAGTAGTAGTAGTAGTAGTAGTATTGTCTTGGTCAAAACACTTCACAAAGTATTAAAAATACTTGTATGTGTTGGGTGAGCAGGTTGAGGAGCTGCTTCAAATCCTGTTGATTTTTATCTGTACTTTGGAAAACAACCAATGAATGAATGAACCAAATATTGATTTTAATGTGTTGTTGAAACACTGAGTTGATCACATAATCAGTCAGTGAAGTTGCACACCATCATTTACTCTTCAGCATTTTTCCTTAATAAGATGTGGAATCTGTGACTGTTGTAGCTTCAGTGTCTGTCAGGTTTTTCTACAGAGACTGTGTGTTTCCTGTCACTGTGGGCTGCACAGCACAGTAGTACAGAGCAGAGTGTGTCACTGCAGTGGAAGGGATCTCCATACTAACACGCTTCTCATGTTTGTCAATGTGAGCTGGGAAACCAGGAACAGCTTCATGGACAGATTCTCCTTCTGTGATGTAGAGCAGGAACTCTGGTCTGGATCTCGGGTATTGACGGTACCACTGGATACTGTAGATGCTCCCATCATATTTACAGGTGAAGGTGATGTTTCCTCCCTCTACAACATGTTCTTCAGGAGCTTCTGGGTTTATGCTGTTCCCTGAAGCCATGGCTGAAAAATCAATGGGATTCATCTCAGTCACAGCAGAGATTTGAAGTCAGGCAAAATGTCTGCTATATCCACTGTAAGTTAAATAAGACTTTGATTACAGGTGTTTAACTCACCTATAAAGTTTGCTGAAAGCAAACAGACATAAAGCAACATGTCTTTGGTGTGAAAGCCAGAAGGATGGAAGTCATGAGCCTCTCTGCTGCACAGCCCCTCCCCTTGTAATCCAGCAACTTGGAGTTGTAGTTGTCCAAATATGTTTGCTCTGTGGGCAGTAATGCTATTGGCTGAGGTAACCCTGAATGGGCGGAGTCAAGAAAATAGCAGTTTTATGGAAAACAAACCAGTAAAATGACCACCATGGACGATAATGAAGGAATCTAAACATTTTTTGTGATTTTGTTACTT
This sequence comes from Myripristis murdjan, assembly GCF_902150065.1. Lineage (NCBI taxonomy): Eukaryota > Metazoa > Chordata > Actinopteri > Holocentriformes > Holocentridae > Myripristis > Myripristis murdjan. Next base: position 34,389,435 of record NC_043996.1, read on the forward strand.
TATCAAAAAAAAAAGTGAAGTAATCCCATTTTACCTTTTCAAAATCATGTTCATTAGAAAGAATTAAAAAAAAAAAAAATTCTTCATTCCTGTCTCTCTGACTTTTTGCAAATACGTTTTGTGTGTGCCAACAAATCCACCCAAACTCCTGGATCATTTCATTTACATAAAGTAATGTTAGACATAAAGTATTTAATCACCGTTTCCACTGTGAATATGGAAAAGGAATTTGTGAATATAATATTTCATATAATTTATGTTGTGTATTCAAAGATTTAAAAGTATGATAATATTTCTGTATTTCTATAGAACATTTCCATACTAATTCGATATTTCTCTTTTTCCTTTTTGTTCTTCATATTAAATGCTACACCCAACACTGCTATTTTAACGTGACTGATTTTAAAAATTTGTGTCACTGCTGTGAAAATGAACTGTAAGACAACAGACTGTTGGAAGTCCATAGTATTTGTCTCCCTCTAGTGTTTATTGCAGAGTATTTGTTTGCCTTTGCATTCTGGATTTCTGCACCAAAGGTTTTTGTATTGAGCTTTGGTGTTTCCTGTCACTGTGGGCTTCACAGCACAGTAGTACAGAGCAGAGTGTGTCACTTCAGCAGAGGAGATCTCCAGATCCATTTGGGTTTGCCCTTTATTCACTTTAAAAGACAGTCCAGATTGTGCTTTTGGTGGCACTAATTGGGCACCTGATCCTGTGTGAGAGAGGAGCAACTGTGGTGGTTTTCCTGGATCTTGACGATACCAGAAGAAGTAATCACTACCACCCGCTTTCTCTGAATATTTGTATGACAGAGTAACGTTGCTGCCTTCCAAACTGAACTCTTCATCCTTGACAGGAGTGAGATCTCCACAATCAGCATCTGCAAAAACAGATTTGACTCCCAGTCATGGATTTAATCAATGAACCAGGTTACATTTGACATACTGGGTTAATCAGCTGCAACCAAACCAGACTCATGAAGAATTAGTTTCATCTGACATTTTGTTTGTATTCCAAGTGATTTGAAGTGTGTCTTACCTTCAATAATACACACCAGTAACAGGAAGTAAAATGACAGCATGTTGAATGAAAGAAGAACAAAGTGTAAAATGAAGAGCTGCTAGTTCCCTGGTGTTTCTGTAGCTTCCTGTCACTATTCAGCCCCTTGTGTTTCCTGATGGTTCCTCCCCTTCAAATGCCATTGCTGCTGTCATGGGCGTTTTTAAACTTCTCCAGAGGTTTTTGTACAGAGACTGTGTGTTTCCTGTCACTGTGGGCTGCACAGCACAGTAGTACAGAGCAGAGTCTGTCACTGCAGCAGAGGAGATCTCCAGATCCACACCACGCTTGTCTTCAGACAGTTTAGTCGAAATCCTTGGGTCTGATTTGAGAATCTCTGCTGACTTTTGATATCCCAGGATTTTCAGGAGGAATTCTGGTGGTTTTCCTGGATCTTGTCGATACCAGAAGAAATAATCAGTGGCAGTAGCTTCTTTGTGGTATTTGTATGACAGAGTAACTTTGCTGCCTTCCAAACTGAACTCTTCATTCTCGACTGGAGCGAGTTCCTCACAGCTGACACCTAAAGGAAGAGATAACTGTGTTACTTGATGCTCTAAAGGATTTCATCACTGAGTGAATGGAGTTCAAAATGTTCCTGTGTCATGTACCTGTTAGTATGGTCAGAAACAAATGAGTCAGTACACAAATGTGCAGTGACTCCATCTTGAAGAGAGAAATCTGTGATTTGAGTGAGGAAATGGGTTCCTCTTCTTCTTCAGCGTTTCTCTTCTTCACTGACAGTTTGGCTCCTCCTTCAGTCTGTCCCTCCCATCATCTCAACGGCACGTCATGTTTCCCTGCTTTGGTTTTGCCTCTTACAACAATAAATCAATAAATCAATCATTAGTGAACATAGCCTGAGAGTAGGGTACAATTTATTGATCCTTTATTGGTTTCATGCAGTTTTTTCCCGTCATGTCCTGTATTTTGTAATTTTACATTTCAGATGGAACAATATGAATATTCGTTTTTGTCATTCTGATGATTGATGTAATATTTCATATAGTATTGATATCACCACATTTGCATTTATTCATTTCAGGTCTGAGTACTAGATGACAAAATAATTTACTCTCGGTCAAATTCTTTAATATATCAGATTTTTCAAATATCTTTTAGTCATGATTTCATTTCCAAAACAAATATTTATCACCTCAAGGAATTCCCTGTGTCAAAACCTTGAAGGAGTTGATTAATTTCAATTGAGAAACCTTTGTCATGCAGATGTTTTTTCCATTATTATTATTTTGGACAAAACACTTTATACAGATTTGAAAAATACCTATATATGTGTTGGGTGAGCAGGTTGAGGAACTACTTCAAAACCTGTTGATTTCTATCTGTATTTTGGAAAACAAACAATAAACGAATAAAGCAAATAATGATTTTAATGTGTTGTTGAAACACTGAGTTGATCACATAATCAGTCAGTGAAGTTGCACACCATCATTTACTCTTCAGCGCTTTTCCTTAATAAGTTGCTCCCAGAACGTGAGGATGATGTGAATCTGTGACTGTTGTAGCTTCAGTGTCTGTCAGGTTTTTGTACAGAGACTGTGTGTTTCCTGTCACTGTGGGCCTCACAGCACAGTAGTACAGAGCAGAGTGTGTCACTGCAGTGGAAGGGATCTCCATACTAACACGCTTCTCTTGTTTGTCAATGTGAGCTGAGAAACCAGGAACAGCTTCATGGACAGATCTTTCTTCTGTGATGTAGAGCAGGAACTCTGGTCTGGATCTCGGGTATTGACGGTACCACTGGATATTGTAGATGCTCCCATCATATTTGCAGGTGAAGGTGATGTTTCCTCCCTCTACAACATGTTCTTCAGGAGCTTCTGGGTTTATGCTGTTCCCTGAGGCCATGGCTGAAAAATCAATGGGATTCATCTCAGTCACACCAGAAGTCAGGCAAAATGTCTTCTATATACACTGGAAGTTAAATAAGACTTTGATGACAGGTGTATAACTCACCTATAAAGTTTGCTGAAAGCAAACAGACATAAAGCAACATGTCTTTGGTGTGAAAGCCAGAAGGATTGAAGTCATGAGCCTCTCTGCTGCACAGCCCCTCCCCTTGTAATCCAGCAACTTGGAGTTGTAGTTGTAAAATATGTTTGCTCTGTGGGCAGTAATGCTATTGGCTGAGGTAACCTTGAACGGGCGGAGTCAAAAAAATAGCAGTTTTATGGAAAACAAACCAGTAAACTGGCCAGCATGGACAATAATGAAGGAAGTTAAACATTTTTGTGATTTTGTTACTTTATCAAAAAAAAAAAAAGTGAAATAATCCCATTTTACCTTTTCAAAATCATGTTCATTCGAAAGAATTAAAAAAAAAAAAAATCTTCATTCCTGTCTCTCAGACTTTTTGCAAATACGTTTTCAGTCTGCCAACAAATCCACCCAAACTCCCAAATCCAACCAATTGGATTATTTCATTTACATAAAGCAATCTTAGACATAAAGTATTTAATCACCGTTTCCACTGTGAATATGGAAAAGGAATTTGTGAATATAATATTTCATATAATTTATGTTGTGTATTCAAAGATTTATATGTATGATAATATTTCTGTATTTCTATAGAACATTTCCATACTAATTTGATATTTCTCTTTTTCCTTTTTGTTCTTCATATTAAATGCTAGACCCAACCTGCTATTTTAACGTGACTGATTTTAAAAATTTGTGTCACTTCTGCTGTGAAAATGAACTGTAAGACAACAGACGGTTGGAAGTTCATCGTATTTGTCTCCCTCTAGTGTTTATTGCAGAGTATTTGTTTGCCTTTGCATTCTGGATCTCTGCACCAAAGGTTTTTGTCCTGAGCTTTGGTGTTTCCTGTCACTGTGGGCTGCAGAGCACAGTAGTACACAGCAGAGTCAGACGGCTGCAGCTCCTCGATGGTCAGAGGAACTGATCTTAAGGTGGAATTCAGCCTGGATTTAAATCTGTTCTTCACACCATCCTCTGTTTTCTCCAAGGAAAACTTGGAGCGACTCAGGATGAATCTGGGCCTGTCGTTGACGTCCAGTTTGTACCAGTACAGATATGGATCTGTTGAACTGGTGTTATATTCACAGCCAAGAGTCACTGCCTCTCCTTCAGTAGCAGTCACATCTGCTTTTGGTTGCAGCACATTGTCTTTTTGTGCCCTGCACTCTGTAGGAAACAACAAACAGTGTCAGTGTGATGTTGAAGAATCCAGAGGGCAAATGTTGGATTAATATGAAGAAAACAGTTTAGTCATACCAAAGCACATGGCAGTCAGCAGCACTGACATGAGCAGAGCTGTCATAGCTGCACTGTTGAGTTATTATGAGCTGCAGCAGCTACAGAGAAGCTCTGCTTCTCACTGGTTTCTCTTCAGCTTCAACACGACGTTGGCAGATTTGAAGGAGGAGCCTGTTCAGCTTGACAGGGCTCGTTCCCAATCCTGTGTCACTGTTGGCAGTTGGACACAAAACACATTTTCATACCTCTTCACTTCCAGATGGTGGCAGATTGTGATTGATATTTATTTTTAGCTTTCTTAACTTAATTCTTGTTGATGTTAAATTGCAGATTTTTTCAGTTGTAGTGATTTTTTTAAACTTACAAATCATTGGTGCCAACCTGGCCTCCATTCAGGACTCTAACATTTCCAGAATCAGGAAACGGGCCGGAAACATCACTGCAGACCCGTCACACCCTGGAAACAACTTGTTCCAATTTCTCTCCTCTGGGAGGCGCTACAGCACACTGTACATCAAGACCTCCAGACACAGGAACAGTTTCAACCCACAGGCCATCACTCTGATAAACACTTAATCAGACTCACAGTATCAGGAACAATCCCTGTGCAATATAATCTTTATTCTAATTATATTGGTAGTCTCAACAGTTTCTCAATATATCATCATTTTCAATACATACCTTAGCACTCTGTATATACTGTATATATTCTTTTTACTCCATATCACCTCCATGCATATAGCCATGTATACATCCATATATCCACTATTCACTCCAGCATCTTTGCACTCTGCTCCATTACATTATTGTCCACTACTTCACATTTTTCATTAGTTGGCAGTTTTTTGGTTGGTTTGTTTCCTTTTTATTCTTGCATAGATATATATTTAAATTTAGATCAGTACATGGCGGTCAAATGTTTGTTTCATGTGCTTGTATGTCTAACTCTGTGTAAGTACATAATCCTGATTCTGATTAATTTAATGGACTGTGTTTCCTGTCACTGTGGGCCTCACAGCACAGTAGTACAGAGCAGAGTGTGTCACTGCAGCAGAGGAGATCTCCAGATCCACACCACGCTTGTCTTCAGACAGTTTAGTAGAAATTCTTGGGTCTGATTGGAGAATCACTGCTGACTTTTGAAATCCTGTGATCATCAGGAGATATTCTGGTGGTTTTCCTGGATATTGTCGATACCAGAAGAAGTAATAATTTGAAGCAGCAGTTTTGTTGTATTTGTATGACAGAGTAACTTTGCTGCCTCCTAAACTGAACTCTTCATCCTTGACTGGAGTGAGATCTTCACAGCTGACACCTGAAGGAAGAGATAACTGTTACTTCTTGGTTCTTGACCTTTTTAGCAGGAAAATAACGTCAGTGGAATGTGAATGTTTTTTTTGAAAATGTTGTTTGACATACCTGACAGTATGGTCAGAAACAAAGGTGAAAACACACTGAAGCTCAGAGCCACCATCTTAAAAACCAAGTCTTTCATGTTTTAAACACCACTATGGAAATTCCTTTTTCTTCTTTTCTACTTTGACAGTTAAAGTCTTTGTTCAGTCTGTCCTTCCCCTCGTACTGATGAAGCTCTTTAACCACTTGTTCACTCTGAGCAACTTGTTTCATGTGATGCTCTGTTCTAACCATTTGTAGGCGGGGCCAGAATCTCCAGCTTTGGAGATATTGTTTTTTGCAGTTTTCAACAGTAAAATCATGAATTTTTCAAGATCTTCCTTTTTGTAATTGACGTTGTTTTGATACAATAAGATTGCTAGCTTTTTTGTCATCATAGTTGAAAACAAAAAGAAGAAAACCTTAACAGTAACAATAGCTGAATATCAACCACAAAAATTAATGCAACTTTTCTCCAGAAATATTTTGATACATAAGTTGATGCATTTTTTTTTTTTTTTTTTTTAAGAAATCATAGATCACTGAATGTTTTAAATGACTTTGTTCAAAATTCTTGATTCTTTTCCATTTGCCAGTTGTAACTATTCATGACAACAAATATTGGTACATTGGTACTTTTTCTCAGGGCCTACCCAGTGGTGAGTTTTCATGCTTTATAATGAATGCCGGATATGGGGAAAATTTCAGGAATCTTCATGGTATTTAATAACGGCTTGGTTTATTTAGCTTTCTCTTATTCTGCGTCATGGTCATGGAACAATCTTCAGAACACGTTACATCTTAATGATCTGGTCTCCTGGGAGAGTTCAAAGCTCTGATAAAAAACTGTGTTACTGAAGAGTGCAATTGCTATTCCTAAACTGGATTTTGTTGTATGTGTCTGTTGTCCTTTGTCTGTTTTTAACGTGTTTTATTTTAGAATTTTTGTAAGTCTGGAATGGTGTGCTCTTCTTGGCCAGGTCTCCCTCGAAAAAGAGATTTTAATCTCAAGGGATTTCCTGTTTAAATAAAGGTTAAATAAGTAAAATATTATCTCCATCTTTTTAACTGATTAAAAACACTTGAATTATACAGATTACCCTCAGTTGATGAAAACAAGACTGAACTGACTGATAAAATCAACAATTTGCTCCAAGCAGAAATTTCTGTCAGGAACGTCACTCAGATTTCTTGAATATGAGGTAACACTGTTGGACCACTGATAGGATTGGATTTTGAGTGTCAGAGTTCTTTTGATTTTTTTGGGTGGAGGACCTTCAGAAAACTGTTGGGAAAGAGACGGACAGTCAAACAGCAGCAAGTACAAGATCCCATCTTACTGATGACTTCAGTGAGGGAGGCATCTGTGATAGGGTCAGATAATTCAAAAGATGCAGTCATTTGCCTATGGACAGGTGTAGTAACAGCTCCATCCTGGGTTCAGCTGGTTTGGTGCAGCAGTCTCTCATTGAGGTCAACAGATCCCAGTGACTGCACTTACTCATAGACCTTTCCCCATCAAGCAAGTTCCTCCTGAGCAGCTGAGCCCTATAAAAGGTGCCCTTTCACCTTTTTAAACCCAGTGGTCTCTCACACCTCAATCCCCATCTCCAGGCCTGACTGCCATTCGTTAGTCACGGCCCGGATCACTCTGAGTAAACATCCCCAAAACACTTTGGAGCCCTTTTACCGTCCGGAGCCCCATCCCAACATACGCTCCGTCACAGCCCTCTTGCCATCCAAACCGGCATTCGTACGAGCCGTGACCATTCGAAGAAGAGAGACTCTGTCGCAAACTCCATCACCAAAATTCATTCTCCTGATCTTCCTCCTGAGCGCTCCGCTGCTCCGATCCAGCCTTCTCCTTCCAGACAACCTTCATCACCGCTCCACAGCTCCACAGGCATAAGAAAGGATTTCTCCTGCACACCTTTGATTAAGTTCCTGGTGTTTATTTAGCACATAACACAAATCTGTAATTGGCTCACACTCTCCTTAAATCTGCCTAACTTAACGTTCAGAATCACACGCTGCTGATGCTCCAGGTGCATGATGGTCTATAATTCATTGGTATGACATCATTTCACTGGATCACAACTCTTTAATCTGTATATTTTGCCTTGTTACAGTTTTACTTCTTACTACTGTTTCAGTTCATCATTTATATATATCCTAGTCGGTAGTGTGTAACTAGTGGTCATAGTTTATCATGAAGTGAGTTTAATTAACGTCAGGTGTTCAATGTCGATTCTTGACCAAGAAAGATCTGCCTGTCTTTCAGTTTATTGCTGTTTACTTGTGGCTGTTGTAGTCATGGTAATATTCCCAGTCTAATCTCCTCTCTTGCCTGCTCAGTAAGAGGTGTAGTTTTGCTTGCTTGGTACAATATTTTTAGGTAAAAGTACTAATGGTGGAATTATAATCACTCCTATTGTCGTTGTTCATAACCTACAATAGTTTCCCGTGCTGTTCATGAAAGACCTGTCTATGTAAGTGTTCTACAATAATATATAAATGAAATTAGGCTTTAAATGTTGTGTAATTTTTACTTTATGATGGCAGTATATTGTGTACCATCATCCAGTTGATTAGTCATTGCTGTGTATTTTCTGAGCATGTGAGTCCTCCCACAGTGTTTGATTAGCAGCTGGAACCACAGTGGCTCTGATAAAGCATGAGTTCCCACAATCCATCTGATATGAAGCTGTGCTTTGAATTCCACTTCCCTCCTCTTTGAAGAATAGTGAGATATCTGTGTTCAGGTTTTTGTACAGCCTCTTGTAGACTTTCTATCACTGTGTGTCTAGAGCACAGTAGTAGAGAGCTGTGTCTGCCAGGGTTAGGCCTGTTATGGTGAGTTCAGTGGATGAGTCGCTTGTTTTGGATCCATAATGATTATTAGGAATATGTTCAACACCACTCCTTGATTTGGCTCCTTTCCAGAGTATAAACTGAGGAGCCTGGTCAGACTGATGTCTGTACCAGTGAAGGGAAATTCCTCTGTAGCTTGTTTGATAGGAGCAGGTGAGGGTGACAGATTGCCCCTCTGTCCCACTGACTTCATCTTGTACAGGAGAGATGTCGTCTGCAGCTGTTAGCCCTGGAAAAAGTGGAGAAAATCAAGCCATTAGACTAACATTGTCCATGAGGCTGAGAGGAGAAGACAGTGGAAAATGTCCAGTGTCCAGTGTTCCTCTATGGCCAGCAGCAGCTCAAGTGTTGAGATAGTTGACTGGAGCTGAGATCACAACATGACTAGTTTGTGCATGACTGCTTGACACAGACATGTAGATGAGTGTGGCTTTTCACTGCCTGCTGTCTGATGTCAGCCTGTAGCATACAGGGAGTTATCTCCAAGCTAACAAATGACAGCAGATATGCCATGTTCTGCTCCTGTGGAATCTGCACATCAACAACAAATAGAGCTTGATGAGCCGGAGAAAGCTTTCTATATTGCTAGAAACAGGTGGATCAAAGTGTGATGCTGTCTATCATACCAAAGAGAAGTGCAGCAAGAATAATCCACAGCCAGTGTTCCATCTCTACAACAAGGTCTAAAGCAACAGGAGAAACTAGCTGATGTTCAGCATTCAGTGTGAGAGTTGTTCTCTTCATGGCAGCAGTTTTTAATGACAGAATGGTCCAACAGGGCAACAACAGAGCAACGCCTGCTGGGTCATGTCGCCCTCTAGTGGAGGAGGAAAGTGGAACAGGATGTGGGAAACAGGCTTCCAGCAGCTTATTTGGCATAATAGTTGACAACAGAAAGAACAAAATCTTGTAACAGAAGCTGAATCTCGACCACAAAAATTAATACAACTTTTTTCAGGAAATATTTTGATACATATTCTGATCATTTAAAAAAAAAAAAAAAAAAAAAAAAAAAAGAAATTATAGATCACTGAATGTTTTGAATGACTTTGTGTAAAATTCTTGATGCATTTCCATTTGCCAGTTGTAACTACTCATGACAACAAATATTGGTACATTGGTACTTTTTCTTCAGGACCTTCAAGCGTTGAGCCTGATACTCGGCTGAAACGAGTATCCGCTACGGATAAAGCACCTTTGACGAGTACGAGTATTATACGAGTAATCTGAGTCAATATTCGTGCTCATGATGAATAAAACTGCTGACTGTGTCCACGTTGTGTGATGGGCCAGTCACACACAGCGCCCAACCCCTACACACACACACACACACACACATACACACACACACACACACACACACACACACACAGTGACCACCTCTCTGTCACCCTCTCAGGTGTGACAGCTCACGTCACGTCTCTCTTCAGTAGCTTCAGGTTTTTTCCAGCTCGCTCTTCTCTCGGTCTGTAGTCACTGATAGTCAGTAAAGTTTCTGCTAAACTTGCTTGGTAACAGACGCACTGCTATGGAGCAGAGTTAGGTTAGGAAATAATACACTCGATATCTCACACCGACCCCATCTCCAGTTTCAGTAGTACGAGCGCCTTTGGACGTGAGTTTTCCTGTGAAAAGGCACTGAATCACGTCCGTTACTGAGCTGCCAAAACCCTGAAGAACAACCCGCCTCGACAGAGCTTCAGAGTTAAGGTTGTTCCACACCGGTATGCGGGGCGAAATAGTGGAACGAAAGTGGGAAACAACTCATTGGCGACAATTTCGCCTTTAACTATTCACACCAGTCAGCGATGTGAATGTGCGTATTGCGAAATATGAATCCCACCGCGAGCAGGAGAGCGTTCTGACAGGAATAAAACATGGAGTCAACTTCGTCCTCCGATGAGGACCTTGTCATTATTGAACTGTTTACCCGTCCAAAGAGGAGATTTTGGGTACACACGTTTTTACAGAGCAGGGATAGAGAAGAATCCCACCTGCTGATACAGGAATTAAAATTGTATCATGACCGTTTCCGAACTTATTTTCGGATGTCCGTGGGACAATCCGAAACTCTCCTGGGTTTGCTGGCACCACATCCAGAGAGACAGAGAACCAACTATCAGGATCCCATTGACCCAGAGCAGAGCCTGGCTGTCTGTGTGAGGCAGGCTGTCAGAATATTTTAGTGGGCAGCTCCTGAGGAGAAACGCTGCCTCTCCTGCAGGCACTGACCTCATGTTGTTGTTGGGAATGGAGGCTGCTGATTGGCTGCTGCAGTTTGTTCGCCTAGAAAAATCGAGCTTGTTGCGAAAAATAAATCTCTCGCATTTCGCATTCTATGTGCAAGAACTTATTGCATGTTATGAGTTTGGAAAAATACAAAATATTTGCACGAAAATAACGCCGTTGGTGTGTAAGGACCTTTAGTGTGAAACCATGTGGCAGAACCCGACGCCCGGCACTGGGATTCAGGACCTGTCAGACTTGATCCAGCCTTATGGAGTCACCCCTTCCCCTCCAGTCTTTACGTGTTGCACCAAATTAAGGCCCTGGTCCTGTTACTAAAGCTACGTCTGACAGCGCTTCTTCATTATGGGGTTTGCAGGAGGATGGGGCCTGTTGTTACGGGCCCCCGCCCCCCCGCATTCCCCATGCTATCGCAAGGGTCCGGTAACTGTTAATTATTTAGGGTTTTTTGATTCAAAGTACGGAGGAGTTGCCTCCTCCTAACACACACACACAAACACACTGTTACATTCATACACACACTCTCAAACTCACTCACCCACACACACATATACATGCAAAGACTCCGTGTTACAACCCTAAGGATGGGAATTGTCTAGGGAATTAAGGGAAGCAACAAAAGTGGTTGTACAGGCATATACAGCCGTTTATTTGTAGTAACTCAGGGCAAATAAAAAGGCACAAGAGGGAAATACAGGGCAATGGATACACACAAAAGACACAACACTAGCCTGCTCTATAACAAAAGAAATACTAACCTACCTGGTCCGCCATTCAGCTTTTCTTGAAAACAGCTGAAGGCGTAAACAAAAAGAGCCTACCTGGGCTACCCTAAACTTACCTGCTTAAAACACATTTACATATAGACCACCACTCAAAACCCGAACGCAACAGAAAAATAAAGGATCAGTGGCTAAGAAAACAAAACTGATGCCAAAATAATTTCCAACAACTAACAAAACAAAGGCTGCTTTTCCATCAAGTGGTGGTAGTACCTGGTAGCAGGTCTCATTTTAGGACCCACTCAGCCGGGGTTCCAAGCGAACTGAGTCGAGCCGAAAATGTGACGTAAACGCCGTGCAGGCCACTGATTGGACAGGGAGTGACGACACATGAGGGCGACTCCTGCACGAAAACCAAACCCAACATTTAAAAAAACAAAACAAACAAACAAACAAACAAAAAAAAACGGCAGCAGTGATTCTGCACATTGATCATCACTGAAGTTGGCAAAGTCGGAAAATGGCAAGCAAACCGGTACAGTGGAGACTTTTCTGAGCTCGGTGGCCCAAAGAATCCAGAGGGAGCTGGACGGTGCGCCGCCTTGCTGTGATGATTCCACCCACGGCGAGGTGGGACTCAACTGTAATGGAAAACCACCCAAACCATGTTGAGCCAAGTCGAGCTGAGTAGGTACTTGTGGAAAAGAGCCAAAAATGGCTTCTGGGCAGAAAAGACAAAATGCCTCCCTGATAGAAACAACTCAAAATGGTTAGGGGTTAGGGGTTAGGGCTGAATGCGACTCGCGTTGTGTCTCTGACTGCCGACACACCGCTCAGGATTTTTTTTTTTTACCATCTGCTCGCTCTTACCAGCTGGTTTTAGATAGAAAGTCAGTTGGAAAAACTTTGCTCTTACCGGACACAGTGCAGAGTCACAGTCTTAATGGCAGCAGTTTTTAATGACAGAATGGTCCAACAGGGCAACAACAGAGCAACGCCTGCTGGGTCATGTCGCCCTCTAGTGGAGGAGGAAAGTGGAACAGGATGTGGGAAACAGGCTTCCAGCAGCTTGTCAGGTTTTTGTACAGAGACTGTGTGTTTCCTGTCACTGTGGGCCTCACAGCACAGTAGTACAGAGCAGAGTGTGTCACTGCAGCAGAGGAGATCTCCAGATCCACACCACGCTTGTCTTCAGACAGTTTAATAGAAATCCTTGGGTCTGATTTGAGGATCTGTGCTGACTTTTCAGTTCCTGTGATCATCAAGAGGAATTCTGGTGGTTTTCCAGGATCTTGTCGATACCAGAAGAAGGAATCACCAACAGTAGTTTTGGAGTAGCTGTATGACAGAGTAACTTTGCTGCCTTCCAAACTGAACTCTTCAGTCTTGATTGGAGTGAGATCTTGACAGTGAACATCTGCCAACACAGATGTGACTCACATTAATGGATTTAAACAATAATCCAGAATACATCTGACACACTGGGTTGAACGACTTCAACACAACCAGACTGTGAGGTTCATTCATGGGAATTTTTTTCATTCTACATTTACTTGCACATGAAATTATTTAAAACACGGCTTACCTTCAATGATCCACATGAACAACAGAAAGTAAAATGACAACATGTTGAATGACAGAAGAACAAAGTGTAAAATGAAGAGCTGCTAGTTCCCTGGTCTTTCTGTAGCTTCCTGTCACTATTCAGCCCCTTGTGTTTCCTGATGGTTCCTCCCCTTCAAATGCCATTGCTGCTGTCACGGGCGTTTTTAAAGTTCTCCAGAGGTTTTTGTACAGAGACTGTGTGTTTCCTGTCACTGTGGGCTTCACAGCACAGTAGTACAGAGCAGAGTCTGACGGCTGCAGCTTCTGGATCTTCAGAGGAACTGATGTGTCGTTGATTTGAGCATCAAATTTCTCTTTCGGGAACTCTGCAGCATTATGTCCTGATCCAGAAGGGTAGCGCCGCAGCATAAACTTGGGGAAATCATTCACCTCTTGTTTGTACCAGAACAAATAGGCGTTTTTGTTGTCTCTGGTTTGAAATGTACAATCAAGTGTAAGTGTGTCTCCTTCAGTAGCAATAACATCTCCTCCATGCTGGATCACTCTGTCTTCTCCTTTACACTCTGAGGAAGAACAGAGCATGCAGAGCAAGAAATGAATGAATGAGGATGAATAATGAAAGAAGAAGAAATGCTCAGGTTTCAAGTTACCTTTCCAGAGAGTCAGAATCAGGATGTTTGTCAGCCAGTGTTTCATGTCTGCAGTGAGAGGGGAGGAGAGAGAGGAAGAGCATTGATGCTCTGATGGATCTGGGCCTTCACGTCATTGGTCCTTCACCTTGAATGAATGAATGAATGAATGAATATGTTTATTTTCGATCACAGCTGCACAACAAATTAAACATAATTAAAGAGAATTAAAGAGAATGAATATGGCTGGTCGAAAAGGGTTTTCGGCTGAAGCAAAAGCTTATGGCTGCCGAACCCTTGCAATCAATTTCATTTGTTTCCTCCTGAAATCCTTAATAAGAATAAGCAAACAAAGCACAGATAAGATAATAATTCTGTTTACATTTACATACATGCATAAGTGTGTACCTGAGTGCACATATATACATACAATACCTGCTAGCTGTCATACAAGAAGTGTACATACTGACATAGATACTCTTTCTTTTTTTTTTTCGTTATGAAACCAGTATCCAAAACACACACTAAACAAAAGCCCAAAACTCTGAATTTTATCAAAGAATAAATTATAAGGCATTTGTAATCATTTCATCATTTGTTGAGGAAGTCTTGTTTAAATTGTAATCAGTGGCTGTTGAAAGTGGATGGGTGGATATTTCACCTTGGTTCTTCTCCAGAGAAGTTCATGAGCGGTTTAAACCTCTGACCTTTCAGTTATGGGAGAATCTCTTTCACTGCTACCTCCACCAGATTACTCTGCCATTTTCATTCAATCAGAATATTCATCCCTATAATTACATGTTCACTGACATTACTGTTAACAGTTCACTAAAACTTCATAAACAAGAGACTTTACTGTTTTTTGTTTCCTCATGTTTCACATGGTCTGTCAGATTTGGGGATCTGGCAGTGAGTTCTTGATGTGATGGTGTCACTCTGAGGACAGATGGACTCACTCATGTTTATTGATTTATTTTTCAACTTTGCTTCTATAATTTCCCACAAGGGCAAAGATTATTGAAATAGATTGGATTTAAAGATTTGATTTTAGATGATCCATAAGTTTCATTCAAAGGAGAAACTGTGCTGATGCTGTCAGCAGTCTTTGTAAAATTTAATCTTGAATAAAGGAAACTTCATCAGAAAAAAACAAATTCCACCAAATATTGAAGGTTGTTTAAGATCGCAAGGTTTCGCCTACCTGATGTTTACATTAACACTTTATTTTGAAAATTCAGTTTTTCCTCTGCCTTTATTTGTTATTAAAGACACGGGAAAAATTAGACACAAGTATTGAAATGACTGTGAGTTATCCTGGAGATGACATGAGCTCCACCACTAGATCACATCCACAACTGTAGTCTCAATAATCGTGGAGATAAAGGACATCCCTGTCAAGTGTCTACATCTAGAAAAATAATGACAATTAAACACTTGTTGAAATTGAATTATATATATTTTATCACTGAGCACCAAGGTAATTACTACACATCAGAGTGATGCTGTCTTAGTTTGTCAGTGCAACATGTCAGTGTGCTGATGCAATAACACCACTCGAGGGCGCTGTTGTTCAATAGCAGGAGGAACTGAAGTGTGTAAATACTCTGTGAGGACACGACAGGTTTTTGTACAGAGACTGTGTGTTTCCTGTCACTGTGGGCCTCACAGCACAGTAGTACAGAGCAGAGTCTGACGGCTGCAGCTTCTGGATCCTCAGAGGAACTGATGTGTTGATGATTTGAGCATCAAATTTCTCTTTCGGGAACTCTGCAGCATTATCTCCTGTTACAAAGGTGTTGCGCTGCAGCATAAACTTGGGGAAACCATTCACCTCTTGTTTGTACCAGAACAAATAGGCGTTGTTGCTGGTGGTTTCAAATGTACAAGCAAGTGTAATTGTCTCTCCTTCAGTAGCAATAACATCTCCTCCATGCTGGATCACTCTGTCTTGTCCTTTACACTCTGGGGAAGAACAGAGCATGCAGAGCAAGAAATGAATGAATGAGGATCAATAATGAAAGAAGAAGAAATGTTCAGGTTTCAAGTTACCTTTCCAGAGAGTCAGAATCAGGATGTTTGTCAGCCAGTGTTTCATGTCTGCAGTGAGAGGGGAGGAGAGAGAGGAAGAGCATTGATGCTCTGATGGATCTGGGCCTTCACATCATTGGTCCGTTTTCTTTTTGTTTGTTCATGAACTCCTATTCAAATTGCAGTGAGCATTTATGTAGAATCAGAAGATGAATATTTTCCCGATGATCTAATAAGGAGAATAGCACCTTTATCAAAGAAGAGGAGATTTTTTGTATTCATGCATTTTACATGATGGGTCAGGTTTTGGTATCTGGAAGGTCCAACACTTGGTCACAGTGGTGCAGTAGAGCAGTAGCGGTTTTAGGCACGGGCGAAGCGGGCAGCCGCCCGGGGCGGCATATATTCATGTCACGTGGGGGGCGGCATGATAGCAAAAAAAAAAAAAAAAATCATCCTCGCTGCAAAGCAGTTTTCTATTACCGTATTCATCTGAATATAAGACAATATTTTTTCCATTGAAAATGCCCTGAAAAAACGCCCTCGTCTAATATTGGGGTCTAAGCAAATACACATGTATTGTGCTTGCATATA
Source organism: Myripristis murdjan (assembly GCF_902150065.1). Classification (NCBI taxonomy): domain Eukaryota; kingdom Metazoa; phylum Chordata; class Actinopteri; order Holocentriformes; family Holocentridae; genus Myripristis; species Myripristis murdjan. The sequence goes on from NC_043996.1 coordinate 34,405,786, forward strand.
AACCAGTAGGTAGGCTCGCCTGATGCCGCGATTACCGGCGAATGCCCGCATTGCGCAGTCAATAATCAACCATGTTGTCTGTGTCATTGTCCGTTGTGCTGCTGCAGCCGCGTATGAACAAAAGTTGATTTATAATGAGAGGATGGCAGTATGTGTGCGCCGCTCACCTGTCAGATCCGGCAGACCTGACCGGGTGGGCGCGGCACCTGTAGGCATCAAGCCGGTGCCGCGACCGGCCCGCCTGATGCTTACCGGAGGCTTTTTTTTATGGAAACAAGATTTTGTCCATATAAAAAGTATTTTTCCAAAAAAGGTATTTGTGCAGGTGGGGCGCGTCTATCCGCCAGAGGGGCACCGGTAGCGGCCGTTATCGCGCGCGCGCGCGCGCGCGTGCTTAGAACGGTAGGGCGCAAGGCAGTAATTTCGCCCAGGGCGGCAACATGGGCAGAACCGCCACTGCAGTAGAGGGTTTATGCAGGTATATGGATTATACCCACTTCTTATTCAAGCAGTTTCCAGGACACCCACCTATCAGCCAAATCGTCACTGGAATATTTTGGAGTGTGGACTCACTCTTCCTATCTAATTAGTGGAATACGAACCACATCAATTATTGTAAAGCCATGCTTGATGTTGTTCACAAAGGTTGACATTTGATACTAATTTTAATGTAATATTATTGAACAGATAATTCGTTAGGGGTTTAGTCAATGACTGGGGGGGGACTTAAAGTGTAATCACTGTAGATCAGAATAAACCTCTTTGAATTTGTCACGGGAGTGGAGGAAGGAGGACCCAAAAGCAGGAGCAGGCAGGAAAAAAAGCTCAGTGGCAAACAAAAATTTAATGACTCACAGGGATCGCAGGAAACACCAGAAACACAGGGCAGGAAACATAACATAAGATAGCACAGCACAATGAAGAGAACTCAAGACAGGACTTAAATACACAAAAACTAAATGATCAAACAAGACACACCTGGGGAAGGGGCTGGAGCACAAGACAGGAGAACACAGAGGATAGGCTGAGGGAAACACTGGGAGGCATCAGAACAATCAGGGATGATTGACAAACACAGGACAGGTGTGGCACTGGGAGGGGCAAACAAGACACTAAAAAGAACCAGAGGCCTGTTGCACAAAACTAGGATAAGGGATTAAGCCGGGATATCTTGGTTATCCTGGATTAACTTATCCTTGATCCGGTTGCACAAAAGTAGGATAGTGGATAGCAGGATATGTTTTGATATAAGTTACCATGGAAAGATATTCTGTGGAGCCAGCCTGCTCCAGACCAGGCTAAGTTCCAGGATTTATTTAATCTTATCCCTTATCTAAGTCAGCAGTCACTACAAATGGAAACTAAATGTTATTCCACTGCCCACTACGCATTGTTATCACATCGACACCTTCCTAAAATAATCACCTAAGTCATTTTTTCAGGTTTTTCAAGAGACACAAAAAAATTCACCAAAAATTAACTATGATATTTATTAATAATTTCACTCAAAATGTTATATAAAAAAAGATGACTACTGACATACTAAAAACAATGTCAGTCAATTATGTAACATAGCAGAAATAAATGACTTAGGCAAATTTCTGAACATGCCTTTGTTGACTTAGGCAATTGTAATATGTTATATGCCAAAGTTATACTAAACCTCATCACTTACCAATTGAGGATGAGCCCTGGATCACTGAAATAACTTCACTGGCAGAGAAAATTTTCTTTCTTCTTGATACCGCTGCCATCTTGAAATGCTTAAAATAGCCTAAAAACGTTTTTTTTTTTTTTTTTTTTTTTTTTTGCCTTAGGCAAAAATAAAACTACCAAAGTCACAGTTTTTGCACACAATTGATTTAGGCAGTTATACTTCAGGGGTAGAATGGCATGACCTGTTCTGATGCTGGTGATTTCACCAGAGGTGGCCAGCATCAAGAGGAGATGATTTAGGCAAAAAACTAATTTTTGACAAAAAAAAAAAAAAAAAAATGACATAGGCGATTATTTTAGGAAGGTGTCGAAACTAGACCACCTGTCATTATTTAAACATTTGTGATCATTAATTTGATGATAAATGATGATTTTAGATGTTGCAATATTAGATAATTTACAGTTTCCCATAGACTATAAAATACACATCCCATATAAATCTAAATACACATCAAAGAGTAACATGATGTTCCTTTATTGAATAAGGATAAATCAAAGCAGGTAAACAATCAGCTCCTTCACACAGTGACTCTACATGATAGAAAGCACAGAATCAAAGCATATTATACAACAAAAGAATAAAGACACAGTCAAAGGTCTGTATGTAATACACCCTGCATGTCTGCACACTGAAATAAATGCAGGACAAATCCATACACAACAAATGAACAGACACATGAATGGATGCAGTGGCAAGCTTGTATGCACACAGTATACAGCACAAACGACATAAGAGGCCAAATCAGTTTAAATACAATTAAACATTTTTTTTTTAATTCCTCTGCCAATGCAGGCCATATTTAACTGAAATTCACAGCATGCATCTCTGCCACTGCAGGACATATTTAACTTAAATTTAAAGCATGAATGTTAACTAAAATAATTTAACACATGTTGGTCCCTGAGCAGCCGACCACTGTCGTCATCAGGGAAGATGCATGATTGTCCCAGTCTGTGTGTGATGGCACTCTGGGGGCCCTCTCAGTAGGCCACACTGTGGAGGACAGCACAGGCCACAGTGATGTCCCTTAAGTCCTAAAGACAGTGAAAGCACCTTCAGGAGGCCAAAGGTCATTTCAGTCCTGGCCCTTGTCCTGGCATGGGCATGACTGTAGGCCTGCTGCGCCCCCTGGGGGTCTGTGGTGTCAGGAGAAAAGGCTGGCAGGCATACCCCCTGTCCCCCAGCAAGACACCAGAGAATTCACCTGTCAAAACAAAATCTCGTCATCACAACCTCATAAATAGAGTGACATTCTTGACACAGCCATGATGTAAAAAGTGGTTATTAATAGAGGTTGTGTGGCTCACCTTGTGATAGGCGCTGATAGATTCCAGAGGTCTGAAAGACTCGGGAGTCATGGACTGAGCCGGGCCACTTTGCCACAACATTGCTGATCAGACAGTCAGCATTGCAGACCATCTGAAATTATAAGATGAAGACTATTAAACCAATCAACGCACATCACAAGCAATGTACAGTGTTCATTAACTGACAATATTAAAAAGTCATGTTCACCTAAACATAATGCTGTGAAAGGATTTCCTATTCACAAAATCCGCCTCATGGGCACCTGAGGGGGATTTTATCTTGATGTGCATGCAGAGGAGCATGGAGCATGAGGAGCAAATGTAAGGATAAGATAAGAGGAACTTTATTTATCCTAAAGTGAAATTCAATTCAGCCAGTGAGCTCATCTATTTATCAAAGTGTTATACAGTCTGATGGAGTTACATTTACGCAATTTCACTCACATCTGCAGTCAATTTCACTTACAGTTTCAACTGATTAATAATCAGAGTACAACTACGTTTTCGCAGATGTTAATTAACTATTTGGATTGTAATTGTGATGGTTTCAGCGGAACAGTGAGTGTGTGTTTGCGCACTATTTACGCATTCAGGCGGTCTGCAGTACTTTTCCACGCTTTCTCTCGTTGTTTGATAGCAGCGGCCGTGTTGTCCTTCTTTTTTATTTGATCTCTCACCTCCTCGTAAGCCTCCATAAGGATTTCTGCCTCAGAGGGGGAGAAATACGCTGCTCTCGCTGCCATGGTGGATCGGTGAATCTGTGATCGATGGCGGGGTCTACTGAGGAAGCCGCGTGCGCACTGATCCAGGATCGGTTTCAGCTGGCTTAATGAATCCGTGTCTGCTGATCCTGGCTTGGTCTTTGTGCAACCAATTGAGCCTGGACGCTCGTGTTTTGGATTCGTTGAGCTCGGCTCACTCACTTATCCCGGATGTCTTAATCCTACTTTTGTGCAACGGGCCCCAGGTAAATGAAACACAGGAGACAGAACCAAACAAAACATAAGCAACACGAAACCATGACAGAAGTATTCAGTGAAACATGTCTGTGCTGATGTGATAACTCCACTTGGTGGCGCTGTTGTTCAATAGCAGGAGGAACTGAAGTGTGTAAATACTCTGTGAGGACACGTCAGGTTTTTGTATTGAGCTTTGGTGTTTCCTGTCACTGTGGGCTTCACAGCACAGTAGTACAGAGCAGAGTGTGTCACTGCAGCAGAGGAGATCTCCAGATCCACACCACGCTTGTCTTCAGACAGTTTAGTAGAAATCCGTGGGTCTGATTTGAGAGACTTTTCTGACTTTTCAAATCCTATGATCATCAAGAGGAATTCTGGTGGTTTTCCTGGATATTGTCGATACCAGAAGAAGTTATCATTTGAAGCAGCAGTTTTGTTGTATTTGTATGACAGAGTAACTTTGCTGCCTTCTAAACTGAACTCTTCATTCTTGACTGGAGTGAGATCTTCACAGCTGACACCTGAAGGAAGAGATAACTGTTACTTCTTGGTTCTTGACATTTTTAGCAGTAAAATAACATCAGTGGAATGTGAATGTTTTTCTGAAAATGTTGTTTGACATACCTGACAGTATGGTCAGAAACAAAGGTGAAAACACACTAAAGCTCAGAGCCACCATCTTAAAAACCAAGTCTTTCATGTTTTAAACACCACTATGGAAATTCCTTTTTCTTCTTTACTACTTTGACAGTTAAAGTCTTTGTTCAGTCTGTCCTTCCCCTCGTACTGATGAAGCTCTTTAACCACTTGTTCACTCTGAGCAACTTGTTTCATGTGATGCTCTGTTCTCACCATTTGTAGGCGGGGCCAGAGGCTCCAGCTTTGGAGATATTGTTTTTTGCATTGACAGTTTTCAACAGTGAAATCATGAATTTTTCAAGATCCTCCTTTTTGTAATTGACATGGTGTTGATGAATTGACATTGCTAGGTTGTCTGGCATAACAATTGACAACAGAGAGAACAAAAACTTGTAACAGAAGCTGAATATCGACCACAAAAATTAATACAACTTTTCCCCAGAAATATTTGATACAATGATACATATTCTGATGATTTTTTTTTTTTTTTTTTTTTTAAAGAAATTATAGATCACTGAATGTTTTGAATGACTTTGTGTAAAATTCTTGATGCATTTCCATTGGCCAGTTGTAACTACTCATGACAACAAGTATTGGTACATTGGTACTTTTTCTTCAGGACCTACAAGCGTTGAGCCTGATACTCGGCTGAAACGAGTATCCGCTACGGATAAAGCACCTTTGACGAGTACGAGTATTATACGAGTAATCTGAGTCAATATTTGTGCTCGTGATGAATGAAACTGCTGACCATGTCCACATTGTGTGTTGGGCCAGTCACACACAGCGCCCAACCCCTACACACACACACACACAGACACACACACACACACACACACAGTGACCACCTCTCTGTCACCCTCTCAGGTGTGACAGCTCACGTCGCGTCTCTCTTCAGTAGCTTCAGGTTTTTTTCAGCTCGCTCTTCTCTCGGTCTGTAGTCACTGATAGTCAGTAAAGTTTCTGCTAAACTTGCTTGGTAACAGACGCGCTGCTATGGAGCAGAGTTAGGTTAGGAAATAATACACTCGATATCTCACACCGACACCATCTCCAGTTTCAGTAGTACGAGCGCCTTTGGACGTGAGTTTTCCCGTGAAAAGGCACTGACCCACGTCCGTTACTGAGCTGCCAAAACCCTGAAGAACAACCCGCCTCGACAGAGCTCCAGAGTTAAGGTTGTTCCACACCGGTATGTGGGGCGAAATAGTGGAACGAAAGTGGGAAACAACTCATTGGCGACAATTTCGCCTTTAACTATTCACACCAGTCAGCGATGTGAATGTGCGTATTGCGAAATATGAATCCCACCGCGAGCAGGAGAGCGTTCTGACAGGAATAAAACATGGAGTCAACTTCGTCCTCCGATGAGGACCTTGTCATTATTGAACTGTTTACCCGTCCAAAGAGGAGATTTTGGGTACACACGTTTTTACAGAGCAGGGATAGAGAAGAATCCCACCTGCTGATACAGGAATTAAAATTGTATCATGACCGTTTCCGAACTTATTTTCAGATGTCCGTGGGACAATCCGAAACTCTCCTGGGTTTGCTGGCACCACATCCAGAGAGACAGAGAACCAACTATCAGGATCCCACTGACCCAGAGCAGAGCCTGGCTGTCTGTGTGAGGCAGGCTGTCAGAATATTTTAGTGGGCAGCTCCTGAGGAGAAACGCTGCCTCTCCTGCAGGCACTGACCTCATGTTGTTGTTGTGAATGGAGGCTGCTGATTGGCTGCTGCAGTTTGTTCGCCTAGAAAAATCAAGCTTGTTGCGAAAAATAAATCTCTCGCCTTTCGACTTTTCGTATTTCTCATTCTATGTGCAAGTATTTATTGCATGTTATGAGTTTGAAAAAATACAAAATATTTGCACGAAAATAACACTGTTGGTGTGTAAGGACTTTTAGTGTGAAACCATGTGGCAGAACCCGACGCCCGGCACTGGGATTCAGGACCTGTCAGACTTGATCCAGCCTTATGGAGTCACCCCTTCCCCTCCAGTCTTTACGTGTTGCAACAATTTAAGGCCCTGGTCCTGTTACTGAAGCTACGTCTGACAGCGCTTCTTCATTATGGGGTTTGCAGGAGGATGGGGCCTGTTGTTACGGGCCCCCGCCCCCCCGCATTCCCCATGCTATTGCAAGGGTCCGGTAACTGTTAATTATTTAGGGTTTTTTGATTCAAAGTACGGAGGAGTTGCCTCCTCCTAACACACACACACAAACACACTGTTACATTCATACACACACTCTCAAACTCACTCACCCACACACACATATACATGCACAGACTCCCTGATACAACCCTAAGGATGGGAATTGTCTAGGGAATTAAGGGAAGCAACAAAAGTGGTTGTACAGGCATATACAGCCGTTTATTTGTAGTAACTCAGGGCAAATAAAAAGGCACAAGAGGGAAATACAGGGCAATGGATACACACAAAAGACACAACACTAGCCTGCTCTATAACAAAAGAAATACTAACTTACCTGGTCCGCCGTTCAGCTTTTCTTGAAAACAGCTGAAGACGTAAACAAAAAGAGCCTACCTGGGCTACCCTAAACTTACCTGCTTAAAACACATTTACATATAGGCCACCACTCAAAACCCGAACACAACAGAAAAATAAAGGATCAGTGGCTAAGAAAACAAAACTGATGGCAAAATAATTTCCAACAACTAACAAAACAAAGGCTGCTTTTCCATCAAGTGGTGGTAGTACCTGGTAGCAGGTCCCATTTTAGGACCCACTCAGCCGGGGTTCCAAGCGAGCTGAGTCGAGCTGAAAATGTGACGTAAACGCCGTGCAGGCCACTGATTGGACAGGGAGTGACAACACATGAGGGCGACTCCTGCACGAAAACCAAACCCAACATTTAAAAAACAAAACAAACAAACAAACAAACAAAAAAAAACGGCAGCAGCGATTCTGCACATTGATCATCACTGAAGTTGGCAAAGTCGGAAAATGGCAAGCAAACCGGTACCGGTGAAGAGGTGGAGACTTTTCTGAGCTTGGTGGCCCAAAGAATCCAGAGGGAGCTGGACGGTGCGCCGCCTTGCTGTGACGACTCCACCCACGGCGAGGTGGGACTCAACTGTAATGGAAAACCACCCAAACTGTGCCGAGGCGAGAAGAGTCGAGTTGAGTAGAGTCGAGCCGAGTAGGTACTAGTGGAAAAGAGCCAAAAATGGCTTCTGGGTAGAAAAGACAAAATGCCTCCCTGATAGAAACAACTCAAAATGGTTAGGGTTAGGGTTAGGGGTTAGGGCTGAATGCGACTCGCGTTGTGTCTCTGACTGCCGACACACCGCTCAGGATTTTTTTTTTTTACCATCTGCTCGCTCTTACCAGCTGGTTTTAGATAGAAAGTCAGTTGGAAAAACTTTGCTCTCACCGGACGCGGTGCCGAGTCACAGTCTTAATGGCAGCAGTTTTTAATGACAGAATGGTCCAACAGGGCAACAACAGAGCAACGCCTGCTGGGTCATGTCGCCCTCTAGTGGAGGAGGAAAGTGGAACAGGATGTGGGAAACAGGCCTTCAGCAGCTTGTCAGGTTTTTGTACAGAGACTGTGTGTTTCCTGTCACTGTGGGCTGCACAGCACAGTAGTACAGAGCAGAGTGTGTCACTGCAGCAGAGGAGATCTCCAGATCCACACCACGCTTGTCTTCAGTCAGTTTAGTAGAAATCCTTGAGTCTGATTTGAGGATCTGTGCTGACTTTTCAGTTCCTGTGATCATCAGGAGGAATTCTGGTGGTTTTCCAGGATCTTGTCGATACCAGAAGAAGTAATCACCAACAGTAGTTTTGGAGTAGTTGTATGACAGAGTAACTTTGCTGCCTTCCAAACTGAACTCTTCAGTCTTGATTGGAGTGAGATCTTGACAGTGAACATCTGCCAACACAGATGTGACTCACATTAATGGATTTAAACAATAATCCAGAATACATTTGACACACTGGGTTGAACGACTTCAACACAACCAGACTGTGAGGTTCATTCATGGGAATTTTTTTCATACTACATTTACTTGCACATGAAATTATTTAAAACACGGCTTACCTTCAATGATCCATATGAGCAACAGAGAGTAAAATGACAACATGTTGAATGACAGAAGAACAAAGTGTAAAATGAAGAGCTGCTAGTTCCCTGGTCTTTCTGTAGCTTCCTGTCACTATTCAGCCCCTTGTGTTTCCTGATGGTTCCTCCCCTTCAAATGCCATTGCTGCTGTCATGGGCGTTTTTAAAGTTCTCCAGAGGTTTTTGTACAGAGACTGTGTGTTTCCTGTCACTGTGGGCTTCACAGCACAGTAGTACAGAGCAGAGTCTGACGGCTGCAGCTTCTGGATCCTCAGAGGAACTGATGTGTTGATGATTTGAGCATCAAATTTCTCTTTCGGGAACTCTGCAGCATTATCTCCTGTTGCAAAGGTGTTGCGCTGCAGCATAAACTTGGGGAAATCATTCACCTCTTGTTTGTACCAGAACAAATAGGGGTTGCTGTCAGTAGTCTCAAATGTACAAGCAAGTGTAAGTGTCTCTCCTTCAGTAGCAATAACATCTCCTCCATGCTGGATCGCTCTGTCTTCTCCTTTACACTCTGGGGAAGAACAGAGCATGCAGAGCAAGAAATGAATGAATGAGGATCAATAATTGAAGAAGAAGAAATGCTCAGGTTTCAAGTTACCTTTCCAGAGAGTCAGAATCAGGATGTTTGTCAGCCAGTGTTTCATGTCTGCAGTGAGAGGGGAGGAGAGAGAGGAAGAGCATTGATGCTCTGATGGATCTGGGCCTTCACATCATTGGTCCTTCACCTTCATCGTTTGTTGAGGAAGTCTTGTTTAAATTGTAATCAGTGGCTGTTGAAAGTGGATGGGTGGATATTTCACCTTGGTTCTTCTCCAGAGAAGTTCATGAGGGCTTTAAACCTCTGACCTTTCAGTTATGGGAGAATCTCTTTCACTGCTACCTCCACCAGATTACTCTGCCATTTTCATTCAATCAGAATATTCATCCCTATAATTATATGTTCACTGACATTGCTGTTAACAGTTCACTAAAATTTCATAAACAATGACACTACTGATTTTTGTTTCCTCATGTTTTATATGGCCTGTCAGATTTGGGGAACTGGCAGTGAGTTCTTGATATGATGATGTCACTCTGAGGACCGATGGACTCACTCATGTTTATTGATTCATTCTTTGCTTCTATAATTAATTGAAAAAAAGGTGGAGATAAAGGACATACCTGTCAAGTGCCTACATCTTGAAAAATAATGATAATTAAAAACATGTTGAAATTGAATTTAATATATGTTTTCGCAGAGCACCAAGGTAATTACTACACATCAGAGTGATGCTGTTTTAGTTTGTCAGTGCAACATGTCAGTGTGCTGATGTGATAACTCCACTTGGTGGCACTGTTGTTCAATAGCAGGAGGAACTGAAGTGTGTCAATACTCTGTGAGGACACGACAGGTTTTTGTACAGAGACTGTGTGTTTCCTGTCACTGTGGGCCTCACAGCACAGTAGTACAGAGCAGAGTGTGTCACTGCAGCAGAGGAGATCTCCAGATCCATTTGGGTTTTCTCTTCATTCACTTTAATATAAAGTCCAGAGTTTGGATCAGCTTTTCTTGCTCCTGAACCTGTGCCCAAGTGGAAGAAGAGGAACTCTGGTGGTTTTCCTGGATCTTGACGATACCAGAAGAAGTAATCACCAGCAGCTGCTTTCTCTGAATATTTATATGACAGAGTAACGTTGCTGCCTTCCAAACTGAACTCTTCATCCTCGACAGGAGTGAGATCTCCACAATCAGCATCTGCAAAAACAGATTTGACTCTCAGTCATGGATTTAATCAATGAACCAGATTACATTTGACATACTGGGTTAATCAGCTGCAACCAAACCAGACTCATGAATAATTAGTTTCATCTGACATTTTTTTTGTATTCCTAGTGATTTGAAGTGTGTCTTACCTTTAATAATACACACCAGTAACAGGAAGTAAAATGACAACATGTTGAATGAAAGAAGAACAAAGTATAAAATGAAGAGCTGCTAGTTCCCTGGTGTTTCTGTAGCTTCCTGTCACTATTCAGCCCCTTGTGTTTCCTGATGGTTCCTCCCCTTCAAATGCCATTGCTGCTGTCATGGGCGTTTTTAAACTTCTCCAGAGGTTTTTGTACAGAGACTGTGTGTTTCCTGTCACTGTGGGCTGCAGAGCACAGTAGTACAGAGCAGAGTCTGTCACTTCAGCTGAGGAGATCTCCAGATCCACTCCATTTCTCTTCTGTTTCAGCTGAACAGACATTCGAGGGATTGGAGGTTTTGCTTCCACTACATCAGGAGTTGTTGTGTCTGTGATCAGGAGAAGGAACTGAGGAGCTGATCCAGGATACTGTCGATACCACTGGAGATTATTAGCTTTAACTGAATAGTTACAGGATAGAGTGACGCTGCGGTCCTGAGATGAATACACTTCAGCTCTGATGGCAGTAATATCATCTGCAAATGTGTCACCTGTTGAAGGAAAAACATACATGGAGAGTTTAGTTTCAAAATCATTCATTGATGACTTCCTGCTGATTTCTTTGTCTTGAGCTTGTACATACAAAAGACACTGAATAGTGAATTCCAGGTTAAATGAAAAACTGAATCCAGAATATTGCTTTCAAATTGGCCTTGTTGTGTTCCAGTTTGTCTTGTGAAAACCTTTACGTACCTACAAGAGCTGACAGGAGTAAAAGTGCAAAGTGTATTGCCATGGTTAGAGAGCAGAATGTGGAATATGTTTCTGTTCAATGAGGTGTGTCTGCTTTTATGAGCTGTGGTTGGTCTGATGTTCACAGCTGGGAATAAAACAGCTCTCTGCCATGCAGCCTCCTCTGCAGTCAGTAGGAGGAGCTACACATCCACTCATCCTGGACCTGAAGCCGTTTCCATGGAGACAAGATGGGAAAAGATGGAGGTCTGTTTCAGACATCAACAGTTTCAAAACTTTTAATGACTTTTCTAAGGATGTTTTCTTTGAAGTTTTACTCTTTTGTTTCAGTCATAAAATCCTTTCACCTCATCAGAACATGTTTTTATTCATGTAAAAGTTAAAAGAGCTCACCAGTACAAGCAATATTCTAATTTAGTGTTGATTTCCCACGTCTGTGAATGTGAACAGGACTTGCGTTTGGAGACGCCCATAAATGTTGAACAGAGAGAAAAGGGACACTCCATGGAGGACCACAATGTCCACATCTTGGATAGAGAGGACAGATGGTTGGACAGAGGAGAGAAGGAAGCGATCTCTGTCAAGATAGAGAAACCATCTGTCAACAGAGGAGGAGGTCTCAGACACCATCTGCCTCCAACCTTCAACGCTGTACTGTCACCCTTCACAGGAAGTTCAACCACAGACCCTTGACCTCTTGTGATCCCAACGACCACCATTCACTCCTGGAAGACTCTAACCAGAGTCCTTCACTCCTGAAGTCAGGTGACTCCACCAACACTAACGCCAGTCATCACAACAGGAAGGAGCACTGACGCTCCAGTAGTTTCAACCACCTGGACAACGTCCCCACACAGGTTAAATACCTGGGACTCCCCACCAGTCTGTTAGAACTGAAGAAGCCTCTTGGATGAGAAGTCAAACGTCTTCAAGAATCTACAAATAGTCCAGCTGATCTCAGTTCAACCCCACGTGGATAACCGTGACCTGGATGACTGAGATCCTACACAGACGTTGCATTTAATGTTTCTGTGGAGAAACAGATACCGGGCAGGATGACAGCAGTTTGTTATCTGATGATTTGAAGCAGAATTCAGTTGTTGGTGTTGTTTTGATGCCACGCTACTGGAAATTGTTTCTGCAGTTGTTTTTTCCCAAAAACACAACAGCAGGCACAATGAATGTTTTCCAGAAAGTTAAACCAATGTACAAGAATTTGACTTCATAACAATGAGCATACAGTCCAATCAATACATTTCACACCCATTAATATAATATGTAGGATGAGCAGCATGAAATCTAACTCAAACAAACTTTTTTTTTTTGTTTAAAGAAATCATGAACAACAAATAACATGAAAAATGAATCAAAACAAACAGGATAACAAACTGCAGAATGCACAAAACAGAACAACATTTAAAGGATTGATGGAGTGAAATTTATTTGAAAGTGAGGTTTTATTCTTATGAAGTAAGTAAATGTACATTAAAGTGTCCAGGTCAAATACTTATGAATGGATGAATGGATGGACCCCAAACAGGTAAATTCTTGTGTTCCAGCAGCAGGTTGTCCAGACACAAAATATAGCCCTGAACAATAGTTCTTCTGTGTCTTTAGAGAAATTAGAAAAACACAAGTAACAAAATAAATGAAGTGGATCAATTAAAAAAGAAAACAATGATTAATACCCAATAAAAGAAATAAAAATTGAGATATACTAAAATATATCTATACAATATCTAGAGATTTTTCGCCATTGAACTATTGCATCGATGATATAGTGAAATGTATGTGGAAAACATCTGTTGATTAGAATATAACCTATATGCCTATATGCCATGCAGAACTGCGAGGCTCTGTGACAGCTTCTACCCAACCGCCATCAGACCTCTGAACACCTGCAAAAACCTCAGACTCTAACAGCACATAAAAACACTCACACTTTCCTGTGCAATATGCTGAGCAGACCTCAGCCACACTGTTTACCTCCACTTATCTATTTATTATGAATGTTCTGTACATACATATTGCACATATATTTTTGCACATACATATTTATATTTTAACATATGAGTGTAAAAAGATAATAAACTACTAGCATACAGTATACTGTAGCTTGATTGGTGTGTTTTTCATTAGACAGTGTGTTTGTAGCCTCATCCAGCTGATTAGTCATTGCTGTGTATTTGCTGAGCATGTGAGTCCTCCCACAGTGTTTGATTAGCAGCTGGAACCACAGTGGCTCTGATAAAGCATGAGTTCCCACAATCCATCTGATATGAAGCTGTGCTTTGAATTCCACTTCCCTCTTCTTTGAAGAATAGTGAGATATCTGTGTTCAGGTTTTTGTACAGCCTCTTGTAGACTTTCTATCACTGTGTGTCTAGAGCACAGTAGTAGAGAGCTGTGTCTGCCAGGGTTAGGCCTGTTATGGTGAGTTCAGTGGATGTGTCGCTTGTTTTGGATCCATAACGATTATTAGGAATATATTTAGCACTGCTCCTTGACTTGGCTCCTTTCAAGAGTATAAACTGAGGAGCGAGGCCAGACTCCAAGCTAACAAATGACAGCAGATATGCCATGTTCTGCTCCTGTGGAATCTGCACATCAACAACAAATAGAGCTTGATGAGCTGGAGAAAGCTTTCTATATTGCTAGAAACAGGTGGATCAAAGTGTGATGCTGTCTATCATACCAAAGAGAAGTGCAGCAAGAATAATCCACTGCCAGTGTTCCATCTCTACAACAAGGTCTAAAGCAACAGGAGAAACTAGCTGATGTTCAGCATTCAGTGTGAGAGTTGTTCTCTTCATGGCAGCAGTTTTTAATGACAGAATGGTCCAACAGGGCAACAACAGAGCAACGCCTGCTGGGTCATGTCGCCCTCTAGTGGAGGAGAAGAGTTCAACTCATGTTTTGAGAGGGGAAACATGCTGGTATCTGCTTGGTTTGTGTAGACTTGGTTGACTTTGGAGAAATTGTCATTTTCTACAGTTTGTACCACTGACCATGTTTGTGTGATGAGGAATCGTCGATTGAGCAGACACTCCATGTGTACAGAACAACTTGTTGGCTTCATTTGTGGAGCAGCAACGCCTCTGCAAGTCATTTTCTGTGGTGGATTTGATCAGTAAATGAGGAAGATTACCTTTTAAAACTGAGGGTTTCACTCAGACAAGAATCCTGAATGAATGCATTTTGAAACAAGTTGATAACACAAGAAAATGTCTCCTAGGGCTCTGTGTCTGCAGTGTAGTGCAGCTTCTGCTGGTGGCTGTCAGGTTTTTGTACAGAGACTGTGTGTTTCCTGTCACTGTGGGCTTCACAGCACAGTAGTACAGAGCAGAGTGTGTCACTGCAGCAGAGGAGATCTCCAGATCCATTTGGGTTTTCTCTTCATTCACTTTAAAAGACAGTCCAGAGTTTGGATCAGCTCCTGAACCTGTTCCCAAGTGGTAGAGGAGGAACTGTGGTGGTTTTCCTGGATCTTGACGAAACCAGAAGAAGTAATCATTACCAGCTGCTTTCTCTGAATATTTGTATGACAGAGTAACGTTGCTGCCTTCCAAACTGAACTCTTCATCCTTGACAGGAGTGAGATCTCCACAATCAGCATCTGCAAAAACAGATTTGACTCACAGTCATGGATTTAATCAATGAACCAGATTACATTTGACATACTGGGTTAATCAGCTGCAACCAAACCAGACTCATGAAGAATTAGTTTCATCTGACATTTTGTTTGTATACCAAGTGATTTGAAGTGTGTCTTACCTTTAATAATACACACCAGAAAGTAAAATGACAACATGTTGAATGAAAGAAGAACAAAGTGTAAAATGAAGAGCTGCTAGTTCCCTGGTCTTTCTGTAGCTTCCTGTCACTATTCAGCCCCTTGTGTTTCCTGATGGTTCCTCCCCTTCAAATGCCATTGCTGCTGTCATGGGCGTTTTTAAAGTTCTCCAGAGGTTTTTGTACAGAGACTGTGTGTTTCCTGTCACTGTGGGCTGCACAGCACAGTAGTACAGAGCAGAGTCTGTCACTTCAGCTGAGGAGATCTCCAGATCCACTCGACTCTGCTCTTTGACGTGTTGGATGCTCAGTCCTGGTATGGGATTATTTACGACTCCTGAGTTTTCCAGTATGAGGAACTGGGGAGCTGATCCAGGATACTGGCGGTACCATAACAGACTGTAAACTCGAGAGCTGCTGTATCTGCAGGAGAGCTTCACTTTACTGCCCTCAGCGGCTTGTTCAGCATCCTTCTCTGGTGTGATGGTGTCTCCAACACTTTGACCTGGAATGAAACGTTTGAGGGATTTCAATCATTTTCAATCTAAAAGTCTTTTCAGAGTGACATCAACTCATTCTGTATGCCAGCAACTTTGTTTTGAAAATTTGTATTTTGTAAAACGTTGTGATAATGTTAGTTCATAAGATGTTCATGTGGTCTGGTGGAAATCTGGTTTAAAGTCGGTGCAAGATGTTTTCTAACAAGTTAACAAACCAAATATGTGAATGTGGTGGAACATGTTCTTACCCCATAACATGCAGAATGAGATAATTGACCAGAGAGTCAACATTGCTGACTCAGTGATGTTGAGCAGGAATAATTTTACTGGATGGGACTGACACAAAAGTCTCTTCATCATGTGTTCATGACTGTGCTCCTCCTCTTGACAGGTTTTCCATCACAGTGCATCTGTAGGTTTTATAGATGAAACCAGTAGGAGGCGCCACAGTCAGAGCAAAATGTAAACTGCAGAATTACCTAATTTGTGCCAGGGCTATAATGAAGATGATGAGAAAATGTACTGACCAACAAATACTGCAGTAAAGAGGACAGGTAACACTCTGCTGGTCCACTGTGGCTCCATGGTTGATATGAAGTCTCAGTGAGTTAGAAACTGCTCTTATTGGTCCTTGTCCTACTGAGCATGCTCAGTAAGGACAGAGATCACAGTGAACAGACTGCACTTCTAAATCTCCAAGAGGAAACCTGTTGTGTGATGCTGCCTCTCCCTGGCTCTGCACAATAAACACTGGCTCATTTCTAACTGTGGCATCAGTAAAGTGATGAATACAGTATATCATTTTGTTTGACATGTGACAAAATTTCAGTTGTGACTTGAAGTTGGTGTAAGGCACCTGGCAAAAAAGAAGGATCAAATGATGGTCCATAACACAGAGTCAAGTGTTTGATTTATTTTGAGTTTCGTTTAGTCTGAGTTTAACAACCAGGAATGGAATTGCAATGATTTCTTTGGCCTAAAATAATAAAATAGACAAGAGCAACAACAAAAAACGTACAAGTATGATAATGTGATGAGTTAAACAACAAATAAATTGAAATAGAAAAAAAGACCACATTTGTTAAAACTTTTTAAGTGGTTTCTTTGAGTATTGTGTTTTCACTAACATCATTCTGTTAATCAGTGATCAAATTTGAAAGACATATTTAGCATGAAACACTAACACTACAATCACAGCCTTTGTTTACTGTTGTTTGTTTTTTGTCAATAAATTTTCACCAAACAGCACACACAATAAAATGATGGAGCAGATGATCATCATGAAGTCAGTATGCTCCAGAATGAATGATGAACAGGAAGGATTGACAGAAATGTTGATTCCATCATCTGTTCTGATGTGTGACTTTGCTGCTCTTGGCACATTTTGGATCTTTGTTCCGGATCCGTAAGGAAATGTTGTCAGAGTCCAGAAGAATCCAGGAGGAGGAGCAAACCTGACACTTTGTTTCTCTGGTGGTTTTCTTTGGATCGTGCATGGTGCATGATGGTCTATTATTCATTGGTATGACACATGCAGGTCTTTCTTGGTCAAGGATCGACATCGAACACCTGACGTTAATTAAACTCACTTCATGATAAACTATGACCACTAGTTACACACTACCGACTAGGATATATATAAATGACAGACAATTGACATACAAACAATAAACCAGGTGATGTGTCTATGAAATGAACAAGTAGTAAGAAGAAAAACTGTAACAAGGCAAAATTGCCTGCTCAATAAGAGATGTAGTTTTGCTTGCTTGGTACAATATTTTTAGGTAAAAGTACTAATGGTACACTCCTGTGCTTGTTGTTCATAACCTACAATAGTTTCCCATACTGTTGATAAAAGACCTGTCTATGTCAGTGTTCTACACTAATATATTGTTAAAATTTTACTTTATGGTGGCAGTGCATTGTGTACCATCATCCAGCTGATTAGTCATTGCTGTGTATTTGCTGAGCATGTGACTCCTCCCACAGTGTTTGATTAGCAGCTGGAACCACAGTGGCTCTGATAAAGCATGAGTTCCCACAATCCATCTGATATGAAGCTGTGCTTTGAATTCCACTTCCCTCCTCTTTGAAGAATAGTGAGATATCTGTGTTCAGGTTTTTGTACAGCCTCTTGTAGACTTTCTATCACTGTGTGTGTAGAGCACAGTAGTAGAGAGCTGTGTCTGCCAGGGTTAGGCCTGTTATGGTGAGTTCAGTGGATGAGTCGCTTGTTTTGGATCCATAACGATTATTAGGAATATATTGACCGCTGTAACCTTTGGCTCCTTTCAAGAGTATAAACTGAGGAGCCTGGTCAGACTGATGTCTGTACCAGTGAAGCAAAATATATTTTTCATTAGTTTGATAGGTGCAGGTGAGTGTGACAGATTGCCCCTCTGTCCCACTGACTTCATCTTGTACAGGAGAGATGTCGTCTGCAGCTGTTAGCCCTGGAAAAAGTGGAGAAAATCAAGCCATTAGACTAACATTGTCCATGAGGCTGAGAGGAGAAGACAGTGGAAAATGTCCAGTGTCCAGTGTTCCTCTATGGCCAGCAGCAGCTCAGGTGTTGAGAGAGTTGACTGGAGCTGAGATCACAACATGACTAGTTTGTGCATGACTGCTTGACACAGACATGTAGATGAGTGTGGCTTTTCACTGCCTGCTGTCTGATGTCAGCCTGTAGCATACAGGGAGTTATCTCCAAGCTAACAAATGACAGCAGATATGCCATGTTCTGCTCCTGTGGAATCTGCACATCAACAACAAATAGAGCTTGATGAGCTGGAGAAAGCTTTCTATATTGCTAGAAACAGGTGGATCAAAGTGTGATGCTGTCTATCATACCAAAGAGAAGTGCAGCAAGAATAATCCACAGCCAGTGTTCCATCTCTACAACAAGGTCTAAAGCAACAGGAGAAACTAGCTGATGTTCAGCATTCAGTGTGAGAGTTGTTCTCTTCATGGCAGCAGTTTTTAATGACAGAATGGTCCAACAGGGCAACAACAGAGCAACGCCTGCTGGGTCATGTCGCCCTCTAGTGGAGGAGGAAAGTGGAACAGGATGTGGGAAACAGGCTTCCAGCAGCTTGTCAGGTTTTTGTACAGAGACTGTGTGTTTCCTGTCACTGTGGGCCTCACAGCACAGTAGTACAGAGCAGAGTGTGTCACTGCAGTGGAAGGGATCTCCATACTAACACGCTTCTCTTGTTTGTCAATGTGAGCTGAGAAACCAGGAACAGCTTCATGGACAGATCTTTGTTCTGAGATGTAGAGCAGGAACTCTGGTCTGGATCTCGGGTATTGACGGTACCACTGGATACTGTAGATGCTCCCATCATATTTGCAGGTGAAGTTGATGTTTCCTCCCTCTACAACATGTTCTTCAGTAGCTTCTGGGTTTATGCTGTTCCCTGAAGCCATGGCTGAAAAATCAATGGGATTCATCTCAGTCACACCAGAGATTTGAAGTCAGGCAAAATGTCTTCTATATCCACTGTAAGTTAAATAAGACTTTGATGACAGGTGTATAACTCACCTATAAAGTTTGCTGAAAGCAAACAGACATAAAGCAACATGTCTTTGGTGTGAAAGCCAGAAGGATGGAAGTCATGAGCCTCTCTGCTGCACAGCCCCTCCCCTTGTAATCCAGCAACTTGGAGTTGTAGTTGTCCAAATATGTTTGCTCTGTGGGCAGTAATGCTATTGGCTGAGGTAACCCTGAGCGGGCGGAGTCAAAAAAATAGCAGTTTTATGGAAAACAAACCAGTAAACTGGCGAGCATGGACGGTAATGAAGTAATGAATCGAAATGTTTTTGTGATTTTGTTACTTTATCACCAAAAAATGACATAATCCCATTTTACATTTTCAAAATCATGTTCAATAGAGAGAATAAAAAAATGTTTTTTTAATTACTGTCTCTCTGACTTTTTGCAAATACATTTTGTGTGTGCCAACAAATTCACCCAAACTCCTGGATCATTTCATCTACATAAAGTAATGTTAGACATAAAGTATTTAATCACTGTTTTCACTGTGAATATGGAAAAAGAAATTGTGAATTTATGTGAATTATTTATACTGTGCATGTATTGGTTTATATGTGGGATAATATTTCTGTATTTGTATAGAAGATGTCTATACTAATTTGATATTAAATATGAATTCATGTTCTTTAGTTCATATTAAACT
The DNA here is from genome assembly GCF_902150065.1 of Myripristis murdjan. Taxonomy (NCBI): domain Eukaryota; kingdom Metazoa; phylum Chordata; class Actinopteri; order Holocentriformes; family Holocentridae; genus Myripristis; species Myripristis murdjan. Next base: position 34,425,635 of record NC_043996.1, read on the forward strand.
CTACACCGAACACTACTATTTTAACTTGAATGATTTTAAGAGTTTGTGTCATTTCTGCAGTGAAAATGAACTGTAAGACAACAGACTGTTGGAAGTCCATAGTATTTGTCTCCCTCTAGTGTTTATTGCAGAGTATTTGTTTGCCTTTGCATTCTGGATTTCTGCACCAAAGGTTTTTGTATTGAGCTTTGGTGTTTCCTGTCACTGTGGGCCTCACAGCACAGTAGTACAGAGCAGAGTGTGTCACTGCAGCAGAGGAGATCTCCAGATCCACACCACGCTTGTCTTCAGACAGTTTAGTAGAAAACCCTGAGTCTGATTTGAGAGACTCTGATTCTTTTTTAATGTTTAAGCCTGTGATCATCAGGAGATATTCTGGTGGTTTTCCTGGATATTGACGATACCAGAAGAAGTAATCATTTAAATCAGCAGTTTTGTTGTATTTGTATGACAGAGTAACTTTGCTGCCTTCTAAACTGAACTCTTCATTCTTGACTGGAGTGAGATCTTCACAGCTGACACCTGAAGGAAGAGATAACTGTTACTTCTTGGTTCTTGACATTTTTAGTAGTAAAATAACGTCAGTGGAATGTGAATGTTTTTCTGAAAATGTTGTTTGACATACCTGACAGTATGGTCAGAAACAAAGGTGAAAACACACTGAAGCTCAGAGCCACCATCTTAAAAACCAAGTCTTTCATGTTTTAAACACCACTATGGAAATTCCTTTTTCTTCTTTTCTACTTTGACAGTTAAAGTCTTTGTTCAGTCTGTCCTTCCCCTCGTACTGATGAAGCTCTTTAACCACTTGTTCACTCTGAGCAACTTGTTTCATGTGATGCTCTGTTCTAACCATTTGTAGGCGGGGCCAGAGTCTCCAGCTTTGTAGATATTGTGTTTTGCAGTTTTCAACAGTGAAATCATGAATTTTTCAAGATCTTCCTTTTTATACTTGACATGGTGTTGATGAGTTAACATTGCTAGCTTATTTGTCATCATAGTTGAAAACAAAAAAGAAGAAAAACTTGTAACAGAAGCTGAATATCGACCACAAAAATTAATGCAGCTTTTGTCCAGAAATATTTTCATACATTTTAATGTGTTAGCACCCGATTCTTTTGTTGACAGCCCAAGAACAGACCGGAGTCAGTCTTCAATTTTCTGATGCAATATTTATTACGGTCACATATAAAGCAAAGCAGCGCTGGTCTCAGAGTGACAGAGCTCTCGCCGGATCTCTATCAGAATGAGCCCCGATATTGGTAATGAAATGAAATGGTAATAGGAAATGATGCACATTTATCTTCTTGGGCTGAGCAAAGGTTGGACTTAAACGCAACTGAGAATAATTGGCCAGTTACCCGGACATGGACAGACCAACCACTGTCCATGCCCTGTCCCTGGAAAGTGTTATGCTATGTGTGTGGATGTTGACTGGGTGTGTATCTAATGCAACAGACCTAAATAACAAGATAGAGAAAGTACATCTGGCTCCTGTTTTATCTGTCTTCTGCTTAGCAGTCAAGCTGTCCTGAACTATGTAATACATTGGATAATACAAGAAACATTGAACTATAAGGCCAATTGTAACAGATGCTGATGCATTTTAAGAAAACATAGATCACTGAATGTTTTAAATGACTTTGTTCAAAATTCTTGATGCTTTTCCATTTGCCAGTTGTAACTATTCATGACAACAAATATTGGTACATTGGAACTTTTTTTCAATGCCTACCCAGTGGTGGGTTTTCATGCCTTATAATGAATACCGGATATGGAGAAAATTTCAGGAATCTTCATGGTATTTAATAACAGCTTGGATTAATATCTTTACCTTTTTGACTGATTAAAAACACTTGAATTATACAGATTACCCTCAGCTGATGAAAACTAGACTGAACTGACTGATAAAATTAACAATTTGCTCCAAGCAGAAATTTCTGTCAGGAACGTCACTCAGATTTCTTGAATGTGAGGTAACACTGTTGGACCACTGACAGGTTTGGATTTTGAGTGTCAGAGTTCTTTAGATTTAAAGGATTCAGCAGTAGATCCACATCCAGTATGTTCCAAACTTTCCAAACAATTTGAAATTAACTGACGAGTCAAGATGCGATCACAACAGCAGTTCTTTTAAAAATGACGCTGCCGGCACAACTGGATGTGACGCCGCAGGGGCAAAATGCCAGAAATGATTTAGTTTGGCGGACCAATCGTAGATCTTGTTGTCAGTAGGGGGCCTGTGTTGGGGCTTGGGGGGGTCTGCATAGTTACAATTTTTCAGAGGTGCGCAGCAAGGCTCTGCGGCGGTCGCACAACCTCCGTAAGCTCCGCATAACCCCCGTACTCTTCGCTAACACAGAACCATAATCCGGCCTTTACTCAGAACTTTCCCCATCAGGCGAGTTCCTCCTGAGCAGCTGAGCCCTATAAAAGGTGCCCTTTCACCTTTTTAAACCCAGTGGTCTCTCACACCTCAATCCCCATCTGCAGGCCTGACTGCCATTCGTTAGTCACGGCCCGGATCACTCTGAGTAAACATCCCCAAAACACTTTGGAGCCCTTTTACCGTCCGGAGCCCCATCCCAACATACGCTCCGTCGCAGCCCTCTTGCCATCCAAACCGGCATTCGTACGAGCCGTGACCATTCGAAGAAGAGAGACTCTGTCACAAACTCCATCACCAAAATTCATTCTCCTGATCTTCCTCCCGAGCGCTCCGCTGCTCCGATCCAGCCTTCTCCTTCCAGACAACCTTCATCACCGCTCCACAGCTCCCCAGGCATGAGAAAGGATTTCTCCTGCACACCTTTGATTAAGTTCCTGGTGTTTATTTAGCACATAACACAAATCTGTAATTGGCTCACACTCTTCTAAAATCTGCCTAACTTAACATTCAGAATCACACAGTGCTGATGCTCCAGGTGCATGATGGTCTATTATTCATTGGTATGACATCATTTCACTGGATTACAACTCTTTAATCTGTATATTTTGCCTTGTTACAGTTTTACTTCTTACTACTGTTTCAGTTCATCATTTCTATATATCCTAGTCGGTAGTGTGTAACTAGTGGTCATAGTTTATCATGAAGTGAGTTTAATTAACGTCAGGTGTTCAATGTCGATCCTTGACCAAGAAGATCTGCCTGTCTTTCAGTTTATTGCTGTTTACTTGTGGCTGTTGTAATCATGGTAATATTCCCAGTCTAAACTCCTCTCTTGCCTCCTCAATAAGAGACATAGTTTTGCTTGCTTGGTACAATATTTTTAGGTAAAAGTACTAATGGTACACTCCTATGGTTGTTGTTCATAACCTACAATAGTTTCCCATACTGTTGATAAAAGACCTGTCTATGTAAGTGTTCTACACTAATATATTGTTAAATGAGATTTTAAATGTTATGTGATTTTTACTTTCTGGTGGCAGTGTATTGTGTACTATCATCCAGCTGATTAGTCATTGCTGTGTATTTGCTGAGCATGTGAGTCCTCCCACAGTGTTTGATTAGCAGCTGGAACCACAGTGGCTCTGATAAAGCATGAGTTCCCACAATCCATCTGATATGAAGCTGTGGTTTGAATTCCACTTCCCTCCTCTTTGAAGAATAGTGAGATATCTGTGTTCAGGTTTTTGTACAGCCTCTTGTAGACTTTCTATCACTGTGCGTCTAGAGCACAGTAGTAGAGAGCTGTGTCTGCCAGGGTTAGGCCTGTTATGGTGAGTTCAGTGGATGTGTCGCTTGTTTTGGATCCATAACGTCTATCAGGAATATATTCAGAGCTGTAACCTTTGGCTCCTTTCCAGAGTATAAACTGAGGAGCCTGGTCAGACTGATGTCTGTACCAGTGAAGGGAAATTCCTCTGGAGCTTGTTTGATAGGAGCAGGTGAGTGTGACAGATTGCCGCTCTGTCCCACTGACTTCATCTTGTACAGGAGAGATGTCGTCTGCAGCTGTTAGCCCTGGACAAAGTGGAGAAAATCAAGCCATTAGACTAACATTGTCCATGAGGCTGAGAGGAGAAGACAGTGGAAAATGTCCAGTGTCCAGTGTTCCTCTATGGCCAGCAGCAGCTCAAGTGTTGAGAGAGTTGACTGGAGCTGAGATCACAACATGACTAGTTTGTGCATGACTGCTTGACACAGACATGTAGATGAGTGTGGCTTTTCACTGCCTGCTGTCTGATGTCAGCCTGTAGCATACAGGGAGTTATCTCCAAGCTAACAAATGACAGCAGATATGCCATGTTCTGCTCCTGTGGAATCTGCACATCAACAACAAATAGAGCTTGATGAGCTGGAGAAAGCTTTCTATATTGCTAGAAACAGGTGGATCAAAGTGTGATGCTGTCTATCATACCAAAGAGAAGTGCAGCAAGAATAATCCACAGCCAGTGTTCCATCTCTACAACAAGGTCTAAAGCAACAGGAGAAACTAGCTGATGTTCAGCATTCAGTGTGAGAGTTGTTCTCTTCATGGCAGCAGTTTTTAATGACAGAATGGTCCAACAGGGCAACAACAGAGCAACGCCTGCTGGGTCATGTCGCCCTCTAGTGGAGGAGGAAAGTGGAACAGGATGTGGGAAACAGGCTTCCAGCAGCTTGTCAGGTTTTTGTACAGAGACTGTGTGTTTCCTGTCACTGTGGGCCTCACAGCACAGTAGTACAGAGCAGAGTGTGTCACTGCAGCAGAGGAGATCTCCAGATCCACACCACGCTTGTCTTCAGACAGTTTGGTAGAAATTCTCGGGTCTGATTTGAGAATCTCTGCTGACTTTTCAATCCCTATGATCATCAAGAGGAATTCTGGTGGTTTTCCAGGAAAATGTCGATACCAGAAGAAGGAATCACTGGCAGTAGCTTCTTTGTGGTATTTGTATGACAGAATAACTTTGCTGCCTTCCAAACTGAACTCTTCATTCTCGACTGGAGTGAGTTCCTCACAGCTGACACCTAAAGGAAAAGATAACTGTGTTACTTGATGCTCCAAAGGATTTCATCACTGAGTGAATGGAGTTCAAAATGTTCCTGTGTCATGTACCTGTTAGTATGGTCAGAAACAAATGAGTCAGTACACAAATGTGCAGTGACTCCATGTTGAAGAGAGAAATCTGTGATTTGAGTGAGGAAATGGGTTCCTCTTCTTCTTCAGCGTTTCTCTTCTTCACTGACAGTTTGGCTCCTCCTTCAGTCTGTCCCTCCCATCATCTCAACGGCACGTCATGTTTCCCTGCTTTGGTTTTGCCTCTTACAACAATAAATCAATAAATCAATCATTAGTGAGCATAGCCTGAGAGTAGGGTACAATTTATTGATCCTTTATTGGTTTTATGCAGTTTTTTCCTCGTGTCCTGTATTTTGTAATTTTACATTTCAAATGGAACAATATGAATATTCCTTTTTGTCATTCTGATGATTGATGTAATATTTCATTATATCATTGATATCACCACATTTGCATTCATTCATTCCAGGTCTGAGTACTAGATGACAAAATAATTTACTTTCGGTCAAATTCCTTAATATATCTGATTTTTCAAATATCTTTTAGTCATGATTTCATTTCCAAAACAAACATTTATCACTTCAAGGAATTTATTGTATCAAAGCCTTGAAGGAGTTGATTAATTTCAATTAAGAAACCTTTGTCATGCAGGTGTTTTATTATTATTATTATAGTAGTAGTAGTAGTAGTAGTAGTAGTAGTATTGTCTTGGTCAAAACACTTTACAAAGGATTAAAAATACCTGTATGTGTTGAGTGAGCAGGTTGAGGAACTGCTTCAAAACCTGTTGATTTTTATCTGTATTTTGGAAAACAACCAATAAATGAATGAACCAAATAATGATTTTAATCAGTCAGTGAAGTTGGACACCATCATTTACTCTTCAGCGCTTTTCCTTAATAAGTTGCTCCCAGAACGTGAGGATGATGTGGAATCTGTGACTGTTGTAGCTTCAGTGTCTGTCAGGTTTTTGTACAGAGACTGTGTGTTTCCTGTCACTGTGGGCTGCACAGCACAGTAGTACAGAGCAGAGTGTGTCACTGCAGTGGAAGGGATCTCCATACTAACACGCTTCTCATGTTTGTCAATGTGAGCTGAGAAACCAGGAACAGCTTCATGGACAGATCCTCCTTCTGTGATGGAGAGCAGGAACTCTGGTCTGGATCTCGGGTATTGACGGTACCACTGGATATTGTAGATGTTCCCATCATATTTGCAGGTGAAGGTGATGTTTCCTCCCTCTACAACATGTTCTTCAGTAGCTTCTGGGTTTATGCTGTTCCCTGAAGCCATGGCTGAAAAATAAATGGGATTCATCTCAGTCACACCAGAGATTTGAAGTCAGGCAAAATGTCTGCTATATCCACTGTAAGTTAAATAAGACTTTGATGACAGGTGTATAACTCACCTATAAAGTTTGCTGAAAGCAAACAGACATAAAGCAACATGTCTTTGGTGTGAAAGCCAGAAGGATGGAAGTCATGAGCCTCTCTGCTGCACAGCCCCTCCCCTTGTAATCCAGCAACTTGGAGTTGTAGTTGTAAAATATGTTTGCTCTGTGGGCAGTAATGCTATTGGCTGAGGTAACCCTGAATGGGCAGAGTCAAAAAAGAGCAGTTTTATGGAAAACAAACCAGTAAACTGGCCAGCATGGACAATAATAAAGGAATCGAAATGTTTTTTTGATTTTGTGACTTTATCACCAAAAAATGACGTAATCCCATTTTACATTTTCAAAATCATGTTCAATAGAGAGAATAAAAAAATGTTTTCTTAATTACTGTCTCTCTGACTTTTTGCAAATACGTTTTGTGTGTGACAACAAATTCACCCAAACTCCTGGATCATTTCATCTACATAAAGTAATGTTAGACATAAAGTATTTAATCACTGTTTTCACTGTGAATATGGAAAAAGAAATTGTGAATTTATGTGAATTATTTATATTGTGTATGTATTGGTTTATATGTGGGACAATATTTCTGTATTTCTATAGAAGATGTCTGTACTAATTTGATATTTCGTATGAATTCATGTTCTTTAGTTCATATTAAATTCTACACCCAACACTACTATTTTAACTTGAATGATTTTAAGAGTTTGTGTCATTTCTGCAGTGAAAATGAACTGTAAGACAACAGACTGTTGGAAGTCCATTGTATTTGTCTCCCTCTAGTGTTTATTGCAGAGTATTTGTTTGCCTTTGCATTCTGGATTTCTGCACCAAAGGTTTTTGTATTGAGCTTTTGTGTTTCCTGTCACTGTGGGCCTCACAGCACAGTAGTACAGAGCAGAGTGTGTCACTGCAGCAGAGGAGATCTCCAGATCCACAACACGCTTGTCTTCAGACAGTTTAGTAGAAATCCTCGGGTCTGATTTGAGAATCTCTGCTGACTGTTTAAATTCACCAATGGAGAGGAGGAATTCGAGTGTTTTTCCTGGATCTTGACGATACCAGAAGAAGTAATCACCAGCAGCTGTTTTCTCTGAATATTTGTATGACAGAGTAACGTTGCTGCCTTCCAAACTGAACTCTTCATCCTTGACAGGAGTGAGATCTCCACAATCAGCATCTGCAAAAACAGATTTGACTCTCAGTCATGGATTTAATCAATGAACCAGATTACATTTGACATACTGGGTTAATCAGCTGCAACCAAACCAAACTCATGAAGAATTAGTTTCATCTCTTTTATTTGTATACCAAGTGATTTGAAGTGTGTCTTACCTTTAATAATGCAGACCAGTAACAGAAAGTAAAATGACAGCATGTTGAGTGACAGAAGAACAAAGTGTAAAATGAAGAGCTGCTAGTTCCCTGGTGTTTCTGTAGCTTCCTGTCACTATTCAGCCCCTTGTGTTTCCTGATGGTTCCTCCCCTTCAAATGCCATTGCTGCTGTCATGGGCGTTTTTAAAGTTCTCCAGAGGTTTTTGTACAGAGACTGTGTGTTTCCTGTCACTGTGGGCTTCACAGCACAGTAGTACAGAGCAGAGTCTGACGGCTGCAGCTTCTGGATCCTCAGAGGAACTGATGTGTTGATGATTTGAGCATCAAATTTCTCTTTCGGGAACTCTTCAGCATTATCTTCTGTTGCAAAGGTGTCGCGCCGCAGCATAAACTTGGGGAAATCATTCACCTCTTGTTTGTACCAGAACAAATAGGCGTTTTTGTCGGTGGTTTCAAATGTACAAGCAAGTGTAAGTGTCTCTCCTTCAGTAGCAATAACATCTCCTCCATGCTGGATCACTCTGTCTTGTCCTTTACACTCTGGGGAAGAACAGAGCATGCAGAGCAAGAAATGAATGAATGAGGATGAATAAAGAAAGAAGAAGAAATGCTCAGGTTTCAAGTTACCTTTCCAGAGAGTCAGAATCAGGATGTTTGTCAGCCAGTGTTTCATGTCTGCAGTGAGAGGGGAGGAGAGAGAGGAAGAGCATTGATGCTCTGATGGATCTGGGCCTTCACATCATTGGTCCTTCACCTTCATCATTTGTTGAGGAAGTCTTGTTTAAATTGTAATCAGTGGCTGTTGAAAGTGGATGGGTGGATATTTCACCTTGGTTCTTCTCCAGAGAAGTTCATGAGGGCTTTAAACCTCTGACCTTTCAGTTATGGGAGAATCTCTTTCACTGCTACCTCCACCAGATTACTCTGCCATTTTCATTCAGTCAGAATATTCATCCCTATCATTATATGTTCACTAACATTACTTTTAACAGTTCACTAAATTTTTATAAACAATGACACTTTACTAATTTTTGTTTCCTCATGTTTCACATGGTCTGTCAGATTTGGGGATGTGGCAGTGAGTTCTTGATATGATGATGTCACTCTGAGGACAGATGGACTCACTCGTGTTTATTTTTTTATTCTTTGCTTCTATTATTAATTGAAAAAATGTGGAGATAAAGGACATCCCTGTCAAGTGCCTACATCTTGAAAAATAATGATAATTAAAAACATATTGAAATTTAATTTAATATATGTTTTCGCAGAGCACCAAGGTAATTACTACACATCAGAGTGATGCTGTTTTAGTTTGTCAGTGCAACATGTCAGTGTGCTGATGTGATAATGCCACTTGTTGGCGCTGTTGTTCAATAACAGGAGGAACTGAAGTGTGTAAATACTCTGTGAGGACACGTCAGGTTTTTGTACAGAGACTGTGTGTTTCCTGTCACTGTGGGCCTCACAGCACAGTAGTACAGAGCAGAGTGTGTCACTGCAGCAGAGGAGATCTCCAGATCCACACCACGCTTGTCTTCAGACAGTTTAGTAGAAATCCTTGGGTCTGATTTGAGAATCACTGCTGACTTTTCAATTCCTGTGATCAACAGGAGGAATTCTGGTGGTTTTGCTGGATATTGTCGATACCAGAAGAAGTAATCATTTGAAGCAGTTTTGGAGTAGTTGTATGACAGAGTAACTTTGCTGCCTTCCAAACTGAACTCTTCAGTCTTGATTGGAGTGAGATCTTGACAGTGAACATCTGTCAAAATAGATGTGACACATATTAATGGATATAAACAATAATCCAGAATACATTTGACAGACTGGGTTGAACGATTTTAACACAACCAGACTGTAAGTTTCATTCATGGAATTTTTTTTCAACCTACATATACTAGTTTATTTAAAACATGGCTTACCTTCAGTGATCCACATGAACAGCAGAAAGTAAAATGACAACATGTTGAATGAAAGAAGAACAAAGTGCAAAATGAAGAGCTGCTAGTTCCCTGGTCTTTCTGTATCTTCCTCTCACTATTCAGCCCCTTGTGTTTCCTGATGGTTCCTCCCCTTCAAATGCCATTGCTGCTGTCATGGGCATTTTTAAACTTCTCCAGAGGTTTTTGTACAGAGACTGTGTGTTTCCTGTCACTGTGGGCTTCACAGCACAGTAGTACACAGCAGAGTGTGTCACTGCAGTGGAAGGGATCTCCATACTAACACGCTTCTCATGTTTGTCAATGTGAGCTGAGAAACCAGGAACAGCTTCATGGACAGATTCTACTTCATTAATGTAGAGCAGGAACTCTGGTCTGGATCTCGGGTATTGACGGTACCACTGGATACTGTAGATGTTCCCATCATATTTGCAGGTGAAGGTGATGTTTCCTCCCTCTACAACATGTTCTTCAGTAGCTTCTGGGTTTATGCTGTTCCCTGAAGCCATGGCTGAAAAATCAATGGGATTCATCTCAGTCACACCAGAGATTTGAAGTCAGGCAAAATGTCTGCTATATACACTGTAAGTTAAATAAGACTTTGATGACAGGTGTATAACTCACCTATAAAGTTTGCTGAAAGCAAACAGACATAAAGCAACATGTCTTTGGTGTGAAAGCCAGAAGGATGGAAGTCATGAGCCTCTCTGCTGCACAGCCCCTCCCCTTGTAATCCAGCAACTTGGAGTTGTAGTTGAAAAATATGTTTGCTCTGTGGGCAGTAATGCTATTGGCTGAGGTAACCCTGAATGGGTGGAGTAAAAAAAAAATTGTGGCTTTATGGAATACAAACCAGTAAAATGACCATCACAAAGTCACTCTGAGAAGGGCAGTTTCTGTGCAGTGTAGCTTCCAGAAACCAGATCGAAACGTTTCAAAAATATTGCTGTTTTTGTCTTCATCTAGACTTTAGAAAGAAAATGTGAGTTTTCAGTTAGCAATAGATGAGTCCTTTCCAGTTAGTCATAAAATCACTTTTTGGAGAAAATTACTGAGTAGATGTTTAAGCTGCAAAAAGGTTTTTTCTTTTTTACTGCACTGCATTTGTATTACATTTGAACAGAAAATGAGGTAAGCTAACAGAAGAATTATTTTTTTACTAAAACAGAAACATGACATTTTTTTTTTTTATCTTTCTGTGGGTCAAAGTTTCCAGGTTGTGTGAGCCATGTTCCAGCTTTAGGGATCAAACAGCAGTGGAGAGAAAGGACTCCCTTGGTGGATGCCTCTCAGCTGTTCAGGTTGGACTTGTTCTATACGATATGCACTGTGGGCTGCAGAGCACAGTAGTACACAGCAGAGTCAGACGGCTGCAGCTCCACGATGGTCAGAGGAACTGATCTTAAGGTGGAATTCAGCCTGGATTTAAATCTGTTCTTCACACCATCCTCTGTTTTCTCCAAGGAAAACGTGGAGCGACTCAGGATGAATCTGGGCCTGTCGTTGATGTCCTGTTTGTACCAGTTCAGATATGGAGTTGTTGAACTGGTGTTATATTCACAGCCAAGAGTCACTGCCTCTCCTTCAGTAGCAGTCACATCTGCTTTTGGTTGCAGCACATTGTCTTTTTGTGCCCTGCACTCTGTAGGAAACAACAAACAGCGTCAGTGTGATGTTGAAGAATCCAGAGAGCAAATGTTGGATTAATATGCAGAAAACAGTTTAGTCATACCAAAGCACATGGCAGTCAGCAGCACTGACATGAGCAGAGCTGTCATAGCTGCACTGTTGAGTTATTATGAGCTGCAGCAGCTACAGAGAAGCTCTGCTTCTCACTGGTTTCTCTTCAGCTTCAACACGACGTTGGCAGATTTGAAGGAGGAGCCTGTTCAGCTTGACAGGGCTCGTTCCCAATCCTGTGTCACTGTTGGCAGTTGGACACAAAACACATTTTCATACCACTTTCAGTCATTTTCTTCATCGTTTGCTCAGTAATTCCTATTTTTATTGGAATAAGTATGTATGGAAAATCAAAGGAGAATATTTTACTGATGATCTTATTCCAAGATTGTGATTAAAATTAAAAGGAGAATCATCTTGACATGATCTGTCAGGATGTCTTAGGCCTATGTTGAAGGTCCAACACTCTGTCACAGTGGTGCAGTCGAGGGTTTACGCAGGTATATGGATTATACCCACTTTTTTTTCAGGCTCTTCACAGGACACCTACCCATCAAATAGTCACTGGGATATATCAGCGAGTGTACTCACTCTGCTGATCTAATTAGTGGTATACGAGCCACATTAGCTGTTAGTAAAGCTGCGCTTCATATTATTCACAATGGTAGTCTTAAAAATGGTGGACATGAAGGACACCCTTTTGAACCCTGCTGGCATCATCACTTTTATCTTCAGGCAATCTCTCCAGCTCTGTAGGGTTGCTCGTCTGTGGAAAGACTCCATCAGCGTCAGCGGTGCCCAAGATTAGAGCACCAAAAACCCAAAATGACTTTCGGCTGGTTGCTCTCACGTCCCTCGTCATGAAGTCCTTTGAACGTATCATGAAGGTGGAGATCTTGGGTCTTCCAGGACCTGCCCTGTAGACCTGTTCGTAATTTCCTGTTGGGAGAATTTCTCACTTGAACTGAGTCAATGGGTCCCCAGACATGAAAAATTACTGAGGCGTTTGTCCGCCACAGCGTCACGAACGGCGCAATGGCCAAATCCAAATCACCCAGAATGATCATAACAATATCAGGAATAAATTCTACAGACCATAATCAGTTAGAATGGAGGTATTACATATGTAAATATTCTCAGAAACAAAAACGTTACATTTTAATCAGCCAATGGCAGCCATATTTGATTTGGCCATTGCCCCATTCGTGACGCTGTGGCAGACGAGCACCTCAGGTCGAGGACTAAGGCACAACCCAGAGCAGCTTGGACCATCTACAGTTTGCCTATAGAGCGGACAGGGGTGTTGATGGTGCCGTCAATACCCTTCTTAATCTGGTACTGGGTCATCTTGAGGGGACACATAATTTTGCATGTCTGCTTTTTATTGACTTTTCTTCTGCTTTTAATTGTATACAACTGCACATTTTAGCTGACCATCTGACCAGCATACACAATCTTGACCAGGGCTTAGTATGCTGGCTTGTTGATTTTTTAACTGCCAGACCTCAGAGGGTGAGGGGGAATGGCTTTTTATCTGATGCACTTTTATCTTCCACTGGCTCCCCTCAAGACTGTGTCCTTTCACCATTTTTATTCATTTTATACACAAATGAGTGTCGAAGTCAGCATGCTGATAGGCATATCATTAAATTTGCTGATGACTCAGTGATTGTGTCACTGCTCAACAAAGACAGCAATCACGGTCCAGTGGTGAACGATTTTATTGATTGGTGTGAGAGCTCATTTTTTAAGATTAACGTTTTTAAAACCAAAGAACTAGTTATTGATTTTAGGAAGAAGCCTCCACCAAACTCCCCTGTTTTTATTGATGGTCAAGCAGTTGAAACTGTACAACAGGACAAATACTTGGGTACCGTCATTGACAACAGTCTGACATTTGAAGCCAATACAGATGCTATTTGTGCAAAGGGCCACCAGCGTATGTATTTATCGCAAAGTGAGAGGTTTTAATATAGACACTTCTTTTATGAGGATGTTTTATTGTTGTTTTATTGAGTCTGTTTTAACCTTCTCTTTTATTTGCTGGCCATGTTCTGCTCCTGTGGAATCTGCACATCAACAACAAATAGAGCTTGATGAGCTGGAGAAAGCTTTCTATATTGCTAGAAACAGGTGGATCAAAGTGTGATGCTGTCTATCATACCAAAGAGAAGTGCAGCAAGAATAATCCACAGCCAGTGTTCCATCTCTACAACAAGGTCTAAAGCAACAGGAGAAACTAGCTGATGTTCAGCATTCAGTGTGAGAGTTGTTCTCTTCATGGCAGCAGTTTTTAATGACAGAATGGTCCAACAGGGCAACAACAGAGCAACGCCTGCTGGGTCATGTCGCCCTCTAGTGGAGGAGAAGAGTTCAACTCAAGTTTTGAGAGGGGAAACATGCTGGTATCTGCTGGGTTTGTGTAGACTTAGTTGACTTTGGAGAAATTGTCATTTTCTACACTTTGTACCACTGACCATGTTTGTGTGATGAGGAATCGTCGATTGAGCAGACACTCCATGTGTACAGAACAACTTGTTGGCTTCATTTGTGGAGCAGCAACGCCTCTGCAAGTCATTTTCTGTGGTGGATTTGATCACTAAATAAGTAAGATTACCTTTTAAAACTGAGGGTTTCACTAAGACAAGAATCCTGAATGAATGCATTTTGAAATAAGTTGATAACTCAAGAAAGTGTCTCCTAGGGCTCTGTGTTTGCAGTGTAGCGCAGCTTCTGCTGTTGGCTGTCAGGTTTTTGTACAGAGACTGTGTGTTTCCTGTCACTGTGGGCCTCACAGCACAGTAGTACAGAGCAGAGTCTGATGGCTGCAGCTTCTGGATACTCAGAGGAACTGATGTGTTGATGATTTGAGCATCAAATTTCTCTTTCGGGAATTCTTCAGAATTATATTCTGTTGCAAAGGTGTCGCGCCGCAGCATAAACTTGGGGAAACCATTCACCTCTTGTTTGTACCAGAACAAATAGGCGTTGTTGCTGGTGGTTTCAAATGTACAAGCAAGTGTAATTGTCTCTCCTTCAGTAGCAATAACATCTCCTCCATGCTGGATCACTCTGTCTTGTCCTTTACACTCTGGGGAAGAACAGAGCACGCAGAGCAAGAAATGAATGAATGAGGATGAATAATGAAAGAAGAAGAAATGCTCAGGTTTCAAGTTACCTTTCCAGAGAGTCAGAATCAGGATGTTTGTCAGCCAGTGTTTCATGTCTGCAGTGAGAGGGGAGGAGAGAGAGGAAGAGCATTGATGCTCTGATGGATCTGGGCCTTCACATCATTGGTCCTTCACCTTCATCATTTGTTGAGGAAGTCTTGTTTAAATTGTAATCAGTGGCTGTTGAAAGTGGATGGGTGGATATTTCACCTTGGTTCTTCTCCAGAGAAGTTCATGAGGGCTTTAAACCTCTGACCTTTCGGTTATGGGAGAATCTCTTTCACTGCTACCTCCACCAGATTACTCTGCCATTTTCATTCAATCAGAATATTCATCCCCTTAATTACATGTTCACTGACATGACTGTTTACAATACATTGAAACTTCATAAACAGGAGACTTTACTGTTTTTTGTTTCCTCATGTTTCACATGGTCTGTCAGATTTGGGGATCTGGCAGTGAGTTCTTGATATGATGATGTCACTCTGAGGACCGATGGACTCACTCATGTTTATTGATTTATTTTTTTATCTTTGCTTCTATAATTTCCCACAAGGGCAAAGATTATTGAAATTGATTGGATTTAAAGATTTGATTTTAGATGATCCATAAGTTTCATTCAAAGGAGAAACTGTGCTGATGCTGTCAGCAGTCTTTGTAAAATTTAATCTTGAATAAAGGAAACTTCATCAGAAAAAAACAAATTCCACCAAATATTGAAGGTTGTTTAAGATCGCAAGGTTTCGCCTACCTGATATTTACATGAACACTTTATTTTGAAAAATCAGTTTTTCCTCTGCCTTTATTTGTTATTAAAGACACGGGAAAAATTAGACACAACACAAGTATTAAAGTGACTGTGAGTTATCCTGGAGATGACATGAGCTCCACCACTAGATCACATCCACAACTGTAGTCTCAATAATCGTGGAGATAAAGGACATCCCTGTCAAGTGCCTCCATCTTGAAAAATAATGACAATTAAACACTTGTTGAAATTGAATTATATATATTTTATCACTGAGCACCAAGGTAATTACTACACATCAGAGTGATGCTGTTTTAGTTTGTCAGTGCAACATGTCAGTGTGCTGATGTGATAACGCCACTCGAGGGCGCTATTGTTCAATAGCAGGAGGAACTGAAGTGTGTAAATACTCTGTGAGGACACGACAGGTTTTTGTACAGAGACTGTGTGTTTCCTGTCACTGTGGGCCTCACAGCACAGTAGTACAGAGCAGAGTGTGTCACTGCAGCAGAGGAGATCTCCAGATCCATTTGGGTTTTCTCTTCATTCACTTTAATATAAAGTCCAGAGTTTGGATCAGCTTTTCTTGCTCCTGAACCTGTGCCCAAGTGGTAGAAGAGGAACTCTGGTGGTTTTCCTGGATCTTGACGATACCAGTAGAATTCGTCACTGCTAGTTGCAGTTTTGGAGTAGTTGTATGACAGAGTAACATTTCTGCCTTCCAAACTGAACTCTTCATTCTTGACAGGAGTGAGATCTCCACAGTGAACATCTGTCAAAAATAGATTTATCACAATGGATTTACACAATAATTTCTTGTGTTCTGTGTTTAATGTTTTTTAATATATTTAGACAAAAATGTTTATTAATTCATATTTTTTTCAGACAGAATTTACATCATACGTGTCTTACCTTCAGCAATACACAAGAGCAACAGAACGTATATTGACAACATGTTGAATGAATGAGGAGCTGCTAGTTCCCTGGTGTTTCTGTAGCTTCCTGTCACTATTCAGCCCCTTGTGTTTCCTGATGGTTCCTCCCCTTCAAATGCCATTGCTGCTGTCATGGGCGTTTTTAAAGTTCTCCAGAGGTTTTTGAACAGAGACTGTGTGTTTCCTGTCACTGTGGGCTGCACAGCACAGTAGTACAGAGCAGAGTGTGTCACTGCAGTGGAAGGGATCTCCATACTAACACGCTTCTCTTGTTTGTCAATGTGAGCTGAGAAACCAGGAACAGCTTCATGGACAGATCTTTGTTCTGTGATGGAGAGCAGGAACTCTGGTCTGGATCTCGGGTATTGACGGTACCACTGGATATTGTTGATGCTCCCATCATATTTGCAGGTGAAGTTGATGTTTCCTCCCTCTACAACATGTTCTTCAGGAGCTTCTGGGTTTATGCTGTTCCCTGAAGCCATGGCTGAAAAATCAATGGGATTCATCTCAGTCACACCAGAGATTTGAAGTCAGGCAAAATGTCTGCTATATCCACTGTAAGTTAAATAAGACTTTGATGACAGGTGTATAACTCACCTATAAAGTTTGCTGAAAGCAAACAGACATAAAGCAACATGTCTTTGGTGTGAAAGCCAGAAGGATGGAAGTCATGAGCCTCTCTGCTGCACAGCCCCTCCCCTTGTAATCCAGCAACTTGGAGTTGTAGTTGTAAAATATGTTTGCTCTGTGGGCAGTAATGCTATTGGCTGAGGTAACCCTGAATGGGTGGAGCCAAAAAATAGCAGTTTTATGGAAAACAAACCAGTGAAATGACGATCACAAAGTCACTCTGAGAAGGTCAGTTTCTGTGAAGTGTAGCTTCCAGAAACCAGATTGGAACTTCTCAAAAATATTGCTGTTATAGTCTTTATCTAGACTCTAGACTCTAGAAAAAAAAAACAAAAAAAAAACATGAGATTTCAGTCAGCAGTAGATGAGTCCTTGCCAATAAGTCAAAAAATAACTTTTTGGAGAAAATTACTGAGTAGATGTTTCAGCTGCATGAAGTAAATAAATTTTTTAGTGGACTGCATTTGTGTTGCATTTGAACAGAAAATGAGGTAAGACTGTCAGCTAACATTACAGGGTTTTTTTTTTTTTGTTTGTTTTTTTATCTTTCTGTGGGCCAAAGTTTCCAGGTTGTGTGAGCCATGTTCCAGCTTTAGGGATCAAACAGCAGTGGAGAGAAAGGACTCCCTTGGTGGATGCCTCTCAGCTGTTCAGGTTGGACTTGTTCTATATGATATGCAGCCTGCTGTGTGATCCTCTCTAATTAATGCGGCCACACTTCACCTACACAGTGAACATCCTACACATCACACACTGCACAGCTGAGGTGTTGTGTGTGCTCTTCCTCGTTTTGTCTTTGATCTTTATGTGATTTTTCTTGTGCTCTTTACTTCACTCCAACAAATGACAACTGTATTTGGCTCGCTCTAGTGGATGTTTAGGAGTTTGCACAGTGAAGGTTTTTGTCCTGAGTTTTGGTGTTTCCTGTCACTGTGGGCTGCAGAGCACAGTAGTACACAGCAGAGTCAGACGGCTGCAGCTCCACGATGGTCAGAGGAACTGATCTTAAGGTGGAATTCAGCCTGGATTTAAATCTGTCCTTCACACCATCCTCTGTTTTCTCCAAGGAAAACTTGGAGCGACTCAGGATGAATCTGGGCCTGTCGTTGACGTCCTGTTTGTACCAGTACAGATATGCAGTTGTTTGACTGGTGTTATATTCACAGCCAAGAGTCACTGCCTCTCCTTCAGTAGCAGTCACATCTGCTTCTGGTTGCAGCACATTGTCTTTTTGTGCCCTGCACTCTGTAGGAAACAACAAACAGTGTCAGTGTGATGTTGAAGAATCCAGAGGGCAAATGTTGGATTAATATGCAGAAAACAGTTTAGTCATACCAAAGCACATGGCAGTCAGCAGCACTGACATGAGCAGAGCTGTCATAGCTTCACTGTTGAGTTATTATGAGCTGCAGCAGCTACAGAGAAGCTCTGCTTCTCACTGGTTTCTCTTCAGCTTCAACACGACGTTGGCAGATTTGAAGGAGGAGCCTGTTCAGCTTGACAGGGCTCGTTCCCAATCCTGTGTCACTGTTGGCAGTTGGACACAAAACACATTTTCATACCTCTTCAGTTTCTACCCACAGGCCATCACTCTGATAAACACTTGATCAGACTCACAGTATCAGGAACAATCCCTGTGCAATATAATCTTTATTCTAATTATATTGGTAGTCTCAACATTCATTCATTCTTCTAAACCGCTTATCCTCACTAGGGTCGCGGGGGGGTGCTGGAGCCTATCCCAGCACTCATAGGGCGAAGGCAGTGAAACACCCTGGACAGGTCACCAGTCCATCACAGGGCAGACAAACAAACACTGACATTCACACACACACACACACAGTCACACCTAGGGGCAATTTAGCTTCTCCAATTCACCTGACCTGCATGTTTTTGGACGGTGGGAGGAAACCCACACAGACACGGGGAGAACATGCAAACTCCACACAGAAAGGACCTTGGGTGGGAATCGACCCCAGGACCTTCTCACTGTGAGTGCTAACCACTGCACCACCGTGCCGCCCGTAGTCTCAACAGTTTCTCAATATATCATCATTGTCAGTACGTACTTTAGCACTCTGTATATACTGTATATATTCTTTTTACTCCATATTACCTCCATGCATATAGCCATGTATACATCCATATATCCACTATTCACTCCAGCATCATTGCACTCTGCTCCATTGCATTATTGTCCACTACTTCACATTTTTCATTAGTTGGCAGTTTTTTGGTTGGTTTGTTTCCTTTTTATTCTTCCATAGATATATATTTAAATTTAGATCAGTACATAGCGGTGAAATGTTTGTTTCATGTGCTTGTATGTCTAATTCTGTGTAAGTACATAATTCTGATTCTGATTAATTTAATGGGATTCTTTGGACCAGAGGATAAAAAGTAGATCTTTCATCATTCATGTGATGAACTCGTTTCTTCTAAACATGAACTTGGACTTTTGACTTGAGTTCTGTGAGAATTTCATGTCGTCCAGCAGAAGAATCCGGTCACTCTTTTGTTCAATGAATCATTCTATAAAAGAAAGTCGTTTCTTGAGCAACACGATCAGATTGAGGTTTTTTTTAGTTTAAATTCCTTATTTTTCTGCACTCACAGAACCAGGAAAGAGACATCGGGTCACTGTGTCTATTGAACTTTTTGAGAAACTTTCCTGAACATCCAGGTCTTCTATTTCCATTGAAAACATCAATCCCCAGAGATTCTCTCAGACAGGAACAGCAGACATGTGCAATCACTCAAATACCATAGAGACAGAGTAGATCTACGCGATCTGTCACATAATAAAAGTCTATTAATTTTCAATACTTTATGTAATACACAATGAATATTGACAGCATACAAACCATAATAATCTCTTCTGGTAATAATTATGCTCAGTGAACTTTGGCTCCTTCATCCATATTGAACTCTGTGTCACCTCCTCTGGCTGTGCTCTGCTTTTGCTGCTTATGTCAGTGGAAGGTTTGGAAATGACAGTGATGCTACAATCAGTTTCTTCATAGTTGTTTATCTGATTCATGAAACATAGAGGTGAGGGAATATATTTGAGGTGAGGTGAATATATTTCCATCCAAGAAACATTCAGTGCAGTTTAATATTGAGATAGTCACAAGGCATCCAGCAGATAACAAGACACATCACATCTCATTCACAACGTCAGTAACAATAATAATGGAGCTAATGGAGACGTGAGTCAGGTGACCCTTAGACAAGACATGATAATCAGTGAAAATGTGAAATAGGAAGAAACATTTCTCAAAGTGTTGAGGAAACCATCAAAAATTCAGTGAAATGTTTTGTGAGGCAGCTGATCTCTCAACTTGATCACTAATTTCAGAATTTGTTTCTTGATGTTCTATGTTCTGTAACTTCTGTCGTCTCGTTTTTGATGGCAGAGTGTGTTTGTACCATCATCCAGCTGATTAGTCATTGCTGTGTATTTGCTGAGCATGTGAGTCCTCCCACAGTGTTTGATTAGCAGCTGGAACCACAGTGGCTCTGATAAAGCATGAGTTCCCACAATCCATCTGATATGAAGCTGTGCTTTGAATTCCACTTCCCTCTTCTTTGAAGAATAGTGAGATATCTGTGTTCAGGTTTTTGTACAGCCTCTTGTAGACTTTCTATCACTGTGTGTCTCGAGCACAGTAGTAGAGAGCTGTGTCTGCCAGGGTTAGGCCTGTTATGGTGAGTTCAGTGGATGTGTCGCTTGTTTTGGATCCATAACGATTATTAGGAATATATTGACCGCTGGAACCTTTGGCTCCTTTCAAGAGTATAAACTGAGGAGCCTGGTCAGACTGATGTCTGTACCAGTGAAGGTAAATATTATATTATACCATTATATTATATTATATATACCATTCTGCCCACTTTCTTGCTGGATTGCACGCTATTGCTTGGTGGAAGAGTAAATACTTCTCAATTTAAGCAATAAGCCCCGAGAAGCAGTGGGTTACAGTGATTTCACAACGGCTGAGGAGCGTTTTGCCGTTGTAAAATCACTGTAACCCACTGCTTCAAGGGACTTATTAATTTTATAAAACGGTTACCCTCCATATAGCCCATAACATAATCACACAAGAAAAAAAAAATCAATAATTTATTGGTAATAATGCCACAATAAAATTGAGAACTACTCATTCTTCCACCAAGCAAGATAGAGTGGACAGAACGGTTGCCAAGCAACACAGACGCTAAGATAGCTTGAAAAAGCGGCATATATACCAGCAGTTAAATTATCAACAACAAACTTCAAATTGATTTTGCCAGGCCTAGGCCTACAACATAATGTTTATCTGGTGCGTGTTCATATCTCCGAGACGGCTCTGATTCCAATGAACAAGCCAATAATGACATCCATATCCTTATTTATGCTGTTTAATTGGCATTGTAGTAAACTGTCAAGCAACTCCGTACAGTTGTATAGCAACTACAAAGCAACTGCAGAGAAAAATGTCTGGCTACGCCCATGAAAAAAAGCCATTAGAATCACAAGATCCCTGGCCTGTTTCCCCGGCTTGTCCATGCGCGTGCACGCAAGACAGTGCATGCACGCATATGTGCGTGCACGCACGGCTTTGCATGAGTGTGCCTGTACACATAAGAGCAATGAAAAAAAGTCAGGGGAATCACACAGGCTCCTGTTCCTGCTCCTGTTGTGCATATGCGTGCATGCGAAAACATATTGAGGTGTAACAAACCTTTAATCAATTGTTAGTAGGTAGTATTTTGGTGTGATAAACGTTAAACCAGTGCAGTATTGGGGTACAATAAATATTTAAACTGTTAGAATTGAAGGTGTAATAAGCCTTCAAAGCTTCTCCTTTACTGATCCCCGAGGGAAATTCTTGCAGTTTTGCAGTCATCCAGTAGGTGGCGCTGTCGCGGAAAAACGAGGGGCCTAGAACTGCGGGTCCTGTACTGCGGGTCCAGTCCAGTAGGTGGCGCTGCGAGGGGCCTAGAACTGTGGGTCCTGTACTGCGGGTCCAGTCCAGTAGGTGGCGCTGCGAGGGGCCTAGAACTGTGGGTCCTGTACTGCGGGTCCAGTCCAGTAGGTGTCACTGTGAGGGGCCTAGAACTGCGGGTCCCAAAACTGCGGGCCTGAATCTGCAGTCTCCGGGTCTGCAGACACATGCTATTGGTTCGATCAGCCAATGAGTTTATTGAGCACAATGAGAATTGTGCAGAGTTTAAGTAAAGTAGAGCATAAACTGTTTAGACAGCAGATCCATGCATACGTGAAATCCAGTGTGCACCCGTACACAAGTACAGTAGAAGACAAATCCACTTTTTATTTTGGGAGCTGTTTTTCTATGGAAATGAATGGAGAGATAGAAATCCAGTGTTTTTGACTTCATGAGGTTTTTAAAATTTTAATGTACACCCACACGTGCAGGATGATGTCACTTGTTTTACAAGAAGCAGAAGTCATATGAGGTCATTTCATGGGGACTTAAAGGGTGTCAGGGGTCATTTAGCGAGGGATTAAGGGTGTTTCATTTAAGGATTAAGGGTGTTTCAGTGGTTGTGTATGGGGTTCATGGCAGCTGGTACACATATAAAACACAACAATATAAACCTGACCCTGTGCTGTCAAGCCAAATCACTTTTTAGCCACCTGGCCGATGACTCCAATTCATATACCCACATTTGTCAGGTAAATGCTTCAAATTTTGGACCCTGGCCTGAAATATTGCTCACTGAACAGAACAAGCATGGGGAGTTGGTTCTTTGTGGATGAAAAGAGCTACAGCACACTGTACATCAAGACCTCCAGACACAGGAACAGTTTCTACCCACAGGCCATCACTCTGATAAATACTTGATCAGACTCACAGTATCAGGAACGATCCCCGTGCAATATAATATTTATTCTAGTTATATTGGTACACATATAAAACACAACAATATAAACCTGACCCTGTGCTGTCAAGCCAAATCACTTTTTAGCCACCTGGCCGATGACTCCAATTCATATACCCACATTTGTCAGGTAAATGCTTCAAATTTTGGACCCTGGCCTGAAATATTGCTCACTGAACAGAACAAGCATGGGGAGTTGGTTCTTTGTGGATGAAAAGAGGTTGAAGAAAAAGCCTCAAACTTTTGAACAAATGATTTTCCAGCATTTATAGTTAAATGTGAAGTTGAGCTCCTCTGAGGTACCTTGTCTTTGTTCCTCATGGACTAACAGCAGTTCCAGCTTCAAAAGGAAACTTCACACTTTGGCGACCCCAAGTGGCAGAGTGAGATAACTGAGTTTTTGAACTTTTAATTTCACACTCGGACATCATGGAATGTGACACTAGCAGTGTTGGGAAATGTTACTTTTTAAAGTAACTGATTACATTATAGTGTTACTGCCATTTAAAGTAACTTGTTAGGATATAGCAACAGTCATTCAGAAAGTGCTGAGTTTGAATATTAACAGTGAGGATACAACCATAATGTTCAGGAGAATCTGTTTTATTTAAGTCAGGGGAGGTTTCATTAATTCCATAGAGAGATGTACGAAACCATTGGCCTCTCTTTCATGATTTTGTAATTTGAAATAATTACAGTGTATAAATTGAGTAATGTGGTGGGTTCTGTGGACACATGATGGCGCTGTAGAGAAATTTGGATTGTGTGTGACCACTGAGCCCGTTTGTATGAGCAGAAAGGACTGACAGTACAGACACCATGTTAGATATAAGAATGGGTTGTGTTTGTGTGATAAGAAGCAATGTCTCCTCTGTGTGCTGTGCAGATGTGTTATCTTCTGCTGTTGGCTGTCAGGTTTTTGTACAGAGACTGTGTGTTTCCTGTCACTGTGGGCCTCACAGCACAGTAGTACAGAGCAGAGTGTGTCACTGCAGCAGAGGAGATCTCCAGATCCATTTGGGTTTTCTCTTTATTCACTTTAAAAGACAGTCCAGAGTCTGGATCTCGTTTTGAAAATTCTACACTTGTTCCTGAGTGAGAGAGGAGCAGCTGTGGTGTTTTTCCTGGATCTTGACAATACCAGAAGAAGTAATCATGATATACTGCAGGTTTGGAGTAGTTGTATGACAGAGTAACTTTGCTGCCTTCCAAACTGAACTCTTCAGTCTTGATTGGAGTAAGATCTTGACAGTGAACATCTGCCAACATAGATGTGACTTCCATTAATGGATTTAAACAATAATCCAGATTACATTTGACACACTGGGTTGAACGAACTCAACACAACCAGACAGTAAGTTTCATTCATGGGAATTTTTTTTCATACTACATTCACTAGTATACCAAATTATTTAAAACATGGCTTACCTTCGATGATCCACATGAATAACAGAAAGTAAAATGACAACATGTTGAATGACAGAAGAACAAAGTGTAAAATGAAGAGCTGCTAGTTCCCTGGTCTTTCTGTAGCTTCCTGTCACTATTCAGCCCCTTGTGTTTCCTGATGGTTCCTCCCCTTCAAATGCCATTGCTGCTGTCATGGGCGTTTTTAAAGTTCTCCAGAGGTTTTTGTACAGAGACTGTGTGTTTCCTGTCACTGTGGGCTGCAGAGCACAGTAGTACACAGCAGAGTCAGACGGCTGCAGCTCCTCGATGGTCAGAGGAATTGATCTTAAGGTGGAATTCAGCCTGGATTTAAATCTGTTCTTCACACCATCCTCTGTTTTTTCATAGGAAAACGTGGAGCGACTCAGGATGAATCTGGGCCTGTCGTTGACGTCCTGTTTGTACCAGTACAGATATGCATTTGTTGAACTGGTGTTATATTCACAGCCAAGAGTCACTGCCTCTCCTTCAGTAGCAGTCACATCTGCTTTTGGTTGCAGCACATTGTCTTTTTGTGCCCTGCACTCTGTAGGAAACAACAAACAGCGTCAGTGTGATGTTGAAGAATCCAGAGGGCAAATGTTGGATTAATATGAAGAAAACAGTTTAGTCATACCAAAGCACATGGCAGTCAGCAGCACTGACATGAGCAGAGCTGTCATAGCTGCACTGTTGAGTTATTATGAGCTGCAGCAGCTACAGAGAAGCTCTGCTTCTCACTGGTTTCTCTTCAGCTTCAACACGACGTTGGCAGATTTGAAGGAGGAGCCTGTTCATCTTGACAGGGCTCGTTCCCAATCCTGTGTCACTGTTGGCAGTTGGACACAAAACACATTTTCATACATCTTCACTTCCAGATGGTGGCAGATTGTGACTGAAACACTGAATTGCAGCCTTTGAACATGTGAATCAGGCATTTTTTTTTTTGGCTTTTTCAGTTCTTCTTGTAGTTAGTTTGTTTAGCTTTCTTAACTTCATTCTTGTTGATGTTAAATTGCAGACTTTTTCAGTTGTAGTGATTTTTTTTAACCTTACAAATCATTGGTGCCAACCTGGCCTCCATTCAGGACTCGAACATTTCCAGAACCAGGAAACGGGCAGGAAACATCACTGCAGACCCGTCACACCCTGGAAAGAACTTGTTCCAACTTCTCCCCTCTGGGAGGCGCTACAGCACACTGTACATCAAGACCTCCAGACACAGGAACAGTTTCTACCCACAGGCCATCACTCTGATAAATACTTGATCAGACTCACAGTATCAGGAACGATCCCCGTGCAATATAATATTTATTCTAGTTATATTGGTAGTCTCAACAGTTTCTCAATATATCATCATTGTTAATACGTACCTTAGCACTCTGTATATACTGTATATATTCTTTTTACTCCATATCACCTCCGTGCATATAGCCATGTAAACATCCATATATCCACTATTCACTCCAGCATCTTTGCACTCTGCTCCATTGCATTATTGTCCACTACTTCACATTTTTCATTAGTTGGCAGTTTTTTGGTTGGTTTGTTTCCTTTTTATTCTTGCATAGATATATATTTAAATTTAGATCAGTACATAGCGGTCAAATGTTTGTTTCATGTTCTTGTATGTCTAACTCTGTGTAAGTACATAATTCTGATTCTGATTCATTTAATGGGATTCTTTGGACCAGAGGATAAAAAGTAGATTTTTCATCATTCATGTGATGAACTCGTTTCTTCTAAACATGAACTTGGACGTTTGACTTGAGTTCTGTGAGAATTTCATGTCGTCCAGCAGAAGAATCCAGTCACTCTTTTGTTCAATGAATCATTCTATAAAAGAAAGTCGTTTCTTGAGCAACACGATTAGATGGAGGTTTTTTTTAGTTTAGATGCAACAAGGAGACAAATGTTTGAATGCCGACTGCATCTTCATCAGAGTCCTTCCATATTCCATTGAAGTGTCAAGATTAACCTTAATCCCAAAGCAGACAGGCAGGATTGGTCTTGACTTGTCTCCAGCATTTATTTCCACTTTTGATTCCTTATTTTTCTGCACTCACAGAACCAGGAAAGAGACATCAGGTCACTGTGTCTATTGAATTTTTTGAGAAACTTTCCTGAACATCCAGGTCTTGTATTTCCATTGAAAACATCAATCCCCAGAGCTTCTCTCAGACAGGAACAGCAGACATGTGCAATCACTCAAATACCATAGAGACAGAGTAAACTAGATCTGTCACATAATAAAAGTCTATTAATATTCAATACTTTTGGTAATACACAATGGATATTGACAGCATACAAACCATAATAATCTCTTATGGTAATAATTATGCTCAGTGAACTTTGGCTCCTTCATCCATATTGAACTCTGTGTCACCTCCTCTGGCTGTGCTCTGCTTATGCTGCTTATGTCAGTGGAAAGTTTGGAAATGACAGTGATGCTACAATCAGTTTCCTCATAGTTGTTTATCTGATTAATGAAACATAGAAGTGAGGGAATATATTTGAGGTGAGGTGAATATATTTCCATCCAAGAAACATTCAGTGCAGTTTAATATTGAGATGGTCACAAGGCATCCAGCAGATAACAAGACACATCACATCTCATTCACAACGTCAGTAACAATAATAATGGAGCTAATGGAGACGTGAGTCAGGTGACCCTTAGACAAGACATGATAATCAGTGAAAATGTGAAATAGGAAGAAATATTTCTCAAAGTGTTGAGGAAACCATCAAAAATTCAGTGAAATGTTTTGTGAGGCAGCTGATCTCTCAACTTGATCACTAATTTCAGAATTTGTTTCTTGATGTTCTACGTTCAGTAACTTCTGTCGTCTTGTTTTGATGACAGAGTGTGTTTGTACCATCATCCAGCTGATTAGGCATTGCTGTGTATTTGCTGAGCATGTGAGTCCTCCCACAGTGTTTGATTAGCAGCTGGAACCACAGTGGCTCTGATAAAGCATGAGTTCCCACAATCCATCTGATATGAAGCTGTGCTTTGAATTCCACTTCCCTCCTCTTTGAAGAATAGTGAGATATCTGTGTTCAGGTTTTTGTACAGCCTCTTGTAGACTTTCTATCACTGTGTGTCTAGAGCACAGTAGTAGAGAGCTGTGTCTGCCAGGGTTAGGCCTGTTATGGTGAGTTCAGTGGATGAGTCGCTTGTTTTGGATCCATAACGATTATTAGGAATATATTGACCGCTGGAACCTTTGGCTCCTTTCAAGAGTATAAACTGAGGAGCGAGGCCAGACTGATGTTTGTACCAGTAAAGATCAGGATAGTCACTATTTGTTTGATATGAGCAGGTGAGAGTGACAGATTGCCCCTCTGTCCCACTGACTTCATCTTGTACAGGAGAGATGTCGTCTGCAGCTGTTAGCCCTGGAAAAAGTGGAGAAAATCAAGCCATTAGACTAACATTGTCCATGAGGCTGAGAGGAGAAGACAGTGGAAAATGTCCAGTGTCCAGTGTTCCTCTATGGCCAGCAGCAGCTCAAGTGTTGAGAGAGTTGACTGGAGCTGAGATCACAACATGACTAGTTTGTGCATGACTGCTTGACACAGACATGTAGATGAGTGTGGCTTTTCACTGCCTGCTGTCTGATGTCAGCCTGTAGCATACAGGGAGTTATCTCCAAGCTAACAAATGACAGCAGATATGCCATGTTCTGCTCCTGTGGAATCTGCACATCAACAACAAATAGAGCTTGATGAGCTGGAGAAAGCTTTCTATATTGCTAGAAACAGGTGGATCAAAGTGTGATGCTGTCTATCATACCAAAGAGAAGTGCAGCAAGAATAATCCACAGCCAGTGTTCCATCTCTACAACAAGGTCTAAAGCAACAGGAGAAACTAGCTGATGTTCAGCATTCAGTGTGAGAGTTGTTCTCTTCATGGCAGCAGTTTTTAATGACAGAATGGTCCAACAGGGCAACAACAGAGCAACGCCTGCTGGGTCATGTCGCCCTCTAGTGGAGGAGAAGAGTTCAACTCATGTTTTGAGAGGGGAAACATGCTGGTATCTGCTGGGTTTGTGTAGACAAGAGGTTGACTTTGGAGAAACTGTCATTTTCTACAGTTTGTACCACTGACCATGTTTGTGTGATGAGGAATCGTCGATTGAGCAGACACTCCATGTGGAGCAGCAACGCCTCTGCAAGTCATTTTCTGTGGTGGATTTGATCAGTAAATAAGTAAGATTACCTTTTAAAACTGAGGGTTTCACTCAGACAAGAATCCTGAATGAATGCATTTTGAAATAAGTTGATAACACAAGAAAATGTCTCCTAGGGCTCTGTGTTTGCAGTGTAGTGCAGCTTCTGCTGTTGGCTGTCAGGTTTTTGTACAGAGACTGTGTGTTTCCTGTCACTGTGGGCTTCACAGCACAGTAGTACAGAGCAGAGTGTGTCACTGCAGCAGAGGAGATCTCCAGATCCACACCACGCTTGTCTTCAGACAGTTTAGTAGAAATCCTTGGGTCTGATTTGAGGATCTGTGCTGACTTTTCAGTTCCTATGATCATCAGGACGAATTCTGGTGGTTTTCCAGGATATTGTCGATACCAGAAGAAGTAATCATTTGAAGCAGTTTTGGAGTAGTTGTATGACAGAGTAACTTTGCTGCCTTCCAAACTGAACTCTTCAGTCTTGATTGCAGTGAGATCTTGACAGTGAACATCTGCCAACAAAGATGTGACTCACATTAATTAATTTAATCAATAATCCAGAATACATTTGACACACTTGGTTTAACGAAGTCAACACAACCAGACTGTAAGGTTCATTCATGGGAATTTTTTTCATACTACATTTACTTGCACATGAAATTATTTAAAACACGCCGTACCTTCAATGATCCACATGAACAACAGAAAGTAAAATGACAACATGTTGAATGACAGAAGAACAAAGTGTAAAATGAAGAGCTGCTAGTTCCCTGGTCTTTCTGTAGCTTCCTGTCACTATTCAGCCCCTTGTGTTTCCTGATGGTTCCTCCCCTTCAAATGCCATTGCTGCTGTCATGGGCGTTTTTAAACTTCTCCAGAGGTTTTTGTACAGAGACTGTGTGTTTCCTGTCACTGTGGGCCTCACAGCACAGTAGTACAGAGCAGAGTCTGACGGCTGCAGCTCCTGGATCCTCAGAGGAACTGATGTGTTGATGATTTGAGCATCAAATTTCTCTTTCGGGAACTCTGCAGCATTATTTCCTGTTACATATCTGTTGCGCTGCAGCATAAACTTAGGGAAAGCATTCACCTCTTGTTTGTACCAGAACAAATAGGGGTTGCTGTCAGTAGTATCAAATGTACAAGCAAGTGTAAGTGTCTCTCCTTCAGTAGCAATAACATCTCCTCCATGCTGGATCACTCTGTCTTGTCCTTTACACTCTGGGGAAGAACAGAGCATGCAGAGCAAGAAATGAATGAATGAGGATGAATAATGAAAGAAGAAGAAATGCTCAGGTTTCAAGTTACCTTTCCAGAGAGTCAGAATCAGGATGTTTGTCAGCCAGTGTTTCATGTCTGCAGTGAGAGGGGAGGAGAGAGAGGAAGAGCATTGATGCTCTGATGGATCTGGGCCTTCACGTCATTGGTCCTTCACCTTCATCATTTGTTGAGGAAGTCTTGTTTAAATTGTAATCAGTGGCTGTTGAAAGTGGATGGGTGGATATTTCACCTTGGTTCTTCTCCAGAGAAGTTCATGAGGGCTTTAAACCTCTGACCTTTCAGTTATGGGAGAATCTCTTTCACTGCTACCTCCACCAGATTACTCTGCCATTTTCATTCAATCAGAATATTCATTCCTATCATTATATGTTCACTAACATTACTTTTAACAGTACACTAAATCTTCATAAACAATGACACTTTACTAATTTTTGTTTCCTCATGTTTCACATGGTCTGTCAGATTTGCGGAACTGGCAGTGAGTTCTTGATATGATGATGTCACTCTGAGGACCGATGGACTCACTCATGTTTATTTTTTTATTCTTTGCTTCTATAATTAATTGAAAAAAATGTGGAGATAAAGGACATCCCTGTCAAGTGCCTACATCTTGAAAAATAATGATAATTAAAAACATGTTGAAATTTAATTTAATATATGTTTTCGCAGAGCACCAAGGTAATTACTACACATCAGAGTGATGCTGTTTTAGTTTGTCAGTGCAACATGTCAGAGCGCTGATGTGATAACGCCACTTGGTGGCGCTGTTGTTCAATAGCAGGAGGAACTGAAGTGTGTAAATACTCTGTGAGGACACGTCAGGTTTTTGTACAGAGACTGTGTGTTTCCTGTCACTGTGGGCTGCACAGCACAGTAGTACAGAGCAGAGTGTGTCACTGCAGCAGAGGAGATCTCCAGATCCATTTGGGTTTTCTCTTCATTCACTTTAATATAAAGTCCAGAGTTTGGATCAGCTTTTCTTGCTCCTGAACCTGTGCCCAAGTGGAAGAAGAGGAACTCTGGTGGTTTTCCTGGATCTTGATGATACCAGAAGAATTCGTCACCACCAGTTGCAGTTTTGGAGTATTTATATGACACAGTAACGGCGCTGCCTTCCAAACTGAACTCTTCATCCTTGACAGGAGTGAGATCTCCACAATCAGCATCTGCAAAAACAGATTTGACTCACAGTCATGGATCGAATCAATGAACCAGATTACATTTGACATACTGGGTTAATCAGCTGCAACCAAACCAGACTCATGAATAATTAGTTTCATCTGACATTTTGTTTGTATACCAAGTGATTTGAAGTGTGTCTTACCTTTAATAATACACACCAGTAACAGAAAGTAAAATGACAACATGTTGAATGACAGAAGAACAAAGTGTAAAATGAAGAGCTGCTAGTTCCCTGGTGTTTCTGTAGCTTCCTGTCACTATTCAGCCCCTTGTGTTTCCTGATGGTTCCTCCCCTTCAAATGCCATTGCTGCTGTCATGGGCGTTTTTAAACTTCTCCAGAGGTTTTTGTACAGAGACTGTGTGTTTCCTGTCACTGTGGGCCGCACAGCACAGTAGTACAGAGCAGAGTCTGTCACTTCAGCTGAGGAGATCTCCAGATCCACACGACTCTGCTCTTTGACGTGTTGGATGCTCAGTCCTGGTATGGGATTATTTATGACTCCTGAGTTTTCCAGTATGAGGAACTGGGGAGCTGATCCAGGATACTGGCGGTACCATAACAGACTGTAAACTCGAGAGCTGCTGTATCTGCAGGAGAGCTTCACTTTACTGCCCTCAGCGGCTTGTTCAGCATCTTTCTCTGGTGTGATGGTGTCTCCAACACTTTGACCTGGAATGAAACGTTTGAGGGAATTCAATCATCTTGAATCTAAAAGTCTTTTCAGAGTTACATCAACTCATTCTGTATGCCAGCAACTTTGTTTTGAAAGTTTGTATTTTGTAAAACGTTGTGATAATGTTAGTTCATAAGATGTTCATGTGGTCTGGTGGAAATTTGGTTTAAAGTTGGTGCAAGATGTTTTCCAACAAGTTAACAAACCAAATATGTGAATGTGGTGGAATATGTTCTTACCCCATAACATGCAGAATGAGATCAGTGAGCAGAGAGTCAACATTGCTGACTCAGTGATGTTGAGCAGGAATAATTTTACTGGATGGGACTGACACAAAAGTCTCTTCATCATGTGTTCATGACTGTGCTCCTCCTCTTGACAGGTTTTCCATCACAGTGCATCTGTAGGTTTTACAGATGAAACCAGTAGGAGGCGCCACAGTCAAAGCAAAATGTAAACTGCAGAATTACCTACTTTGTGCCAGGGCTATAATGAAGATGATGAGAAAATCTGTTGACCAACAAATACTGCAGTAAAGAGGACAGGTAAAACTCTGCTGGTCCACTGTGGCTCCATGGTTGATATGAAGTCTCAGTGAGTTAGAAACTGCTCTCATTGGTCCTTGTCCTTACTGAGCATGCTCAGTAAGCACAGAGATCACAGTGAACAGACTGCACTTCTAAATCTCCAAGAGGAAACCTGTTGTGTGATGCTGCCTCTCCCTGGCTCTGCAGAATAAACCCTGGCTCATTTCTAACTGTGGCATCAGTAAAGTGATGAATACAGTATATCATTTTGTTTGACATGTGACAGAATTTCAGTTGTGACTTGAAGTTGGTGTAAGGCAAAAAAGAAGCATCAAATGGTGGTCCATAACACGGAGTCAAGTGTTTGACTTATTTTGAGTTTCGTTTAGTCTGAGTTTAACAACCAGGAATGGAATTGCAATGATTTCTTTAGCCTGAAATAATAAAATGAGCAACAGCAACAACAAAAAACGTACAAGTATGATAATGTGATGAGTTAAAAAATAAATAAATTGAAACAGAAAAAAGACCACATTTGTTAAAACTTAAGTGGTTTCTTTGAGTATTGTGTTTTCACTAACATCATTCTGTTAATCAATGATCAAATTTGAAAGACATATTTAGCATGAAAGACTAAAACTACAATCACAGCCTTTGTTGACTGTTGTTTGGTTTTTGTAAATAAATTTTCACCACACAGCACACACAATAAAATGATGGAGCAGATGATCATCATGAAGTCAGTATGCTCCAGAATGAATGATGA
This sequence comes from Myripristis murdjan, assembly GCF_902150065.1. NCBI lineage: Eukaryota > Metazoa > Chordata > Actinopteri > Holocentriformes > Holocentridae > Myripristis > Myripristis murdjan. The sequence continues at coordinate 34,458,405 of NC_043996.1, forward strand.
ACAGGAAGGATTGATAGAAATGTAGATTCCATCATCTGTTCTGATGTGTGACTTTGCTGCTCTTGACACATTTTGGATCTTCGTTCTGGATCCGTGAGGAAATGTTGTCAGAGTCCAGAAGAATCCAGGAGGAGGAGCAAACCTGATGGTTTGTTTTTCTGATGGTTTTCTTTTGATCATGTTTGTACCATCATCCAGCTGATTAGTCATTGCTTTGTATTTGCTGAGCATGTGAGTCCTCCCACAGTGTTTGATTAGCAGCTGGAACCACAGTGGCTCTGATAAAGCATGAGTTCCCACAATCCATCTGATATGAAGCTGTGGTTTGAATTCCACTTCCCTCCTCTTTGAAGAATAGTGAGATATCTGTGTTCAGGTTTTTGTACAGCCTCTTGTAGACTTTCTATCACTGTGTGTCTAGAGCACAGTAGTAGAGAGCTGTGTCTGCCAGGGTTAGGCCTGTTATGGTGAGTTCAGTGGATGTGTCGCTTGTTCTGGATCCATAACGATTATTAGGAATATGCTGAAGATGGCTCCATGACTTGGCTCCTTTCAAGAGAATAAACTGAGGAGCCTGGTCAGACTGATGTCTGTACCAGTGAAGCAAAATTTTATCATCATTAGTTTGATAGGAGCAGGTGAGTGTGACAGATTGCCCCTCTGTCCCACTGACTTCATCTTGTACAGGAGAGATGTCGTCTGCAGCTGTTAGCCCTGGAAAAAGTGGAGAAAATCAAGCCATTAGACTCACATTGTCCATGAGGCTGAGAGGAGAAGACAGTGGAAAATGTCCAGTGTCCAGTGTTCCTCTATGGCCAGCAGCAGCTCAAGTGTTGAGAGAGTTGACTGGAGCTGAGATCACAACATGACTAGTTTGTGCATGACTGCTTGACACAGACATGTAGATGAGTGTGGCTTTTCACTGCCTGCTGTCTGATGTCAGCCTGTAGCATACAGGGAGTTATCTCCAAGCTAACAAATGACAGCAGATATGCCATGTTCTGCTCCTGTGGAATCTGCACATCAACAACAAATAGAGCTTGATGAGCTGGAGAAAGCTTTCTATATTGCTAGAAACAGGTGGATCAAAGTGTGATGCTGTCTATCATACCAAAGAGAAGTGCAGCAAGAATAATCCACAGCCAGTGTTCCATCTCTACAACAAGGTCTAAAGCAACAGGAGAAACTAGCTGATGTTCAGCATTCAGTGTGAGAGTTGTTCTCTTCATGGCAGCAGTTTTTAATGACAGAATGGTCCAACAGGGCAACAACAGAGCAACGCCTGCTGGGTCATGTCGCCCTCTAGTGGAGGAGAAGAGTTCAACTCATGTTTTGAGAGGGGAAACATGCTGGTATCTGCTGGGTTTGTGTAGACAAGAGGTTGACCTTGGTGAAATTGTTATTTTCTACAGTTTGTACCACTGACCATGTTTGTGTGATGAGGAATCGTTGATTGAGCAGACACTCCATGTGCACAGAACAACTTGTTGGGTTCATTTGTGGAGCAGCAACGCCTCTGTAAGTCATTTTCTGTGGTGGATTTGATCAGTAAATAAGTAAGATTACCTTTTAAAACTGAGGGCTTCACTCAGACAAGAATCCTGAATGAATGCATTTTGAAATAACTTGATAACACAAGAAAATGTCTCCTAGGGCTCTGTGTTTGCAGTGTAGTGCAGCTTCTGCTGTTGGCTGTCAGGTTTTTGTACAGAGACTGTGTGTTTCCTGTCACTGTGGGCCTCACAGCACAGTAGTACAGAGCAGAGTGTGTCACTGCAGCAGAGGAGATCTCCAGATCCACACCACGCTTGTCTTGAGACATTTTAGTAGAAATCCTTGGGTCTGATTTGAGAATCTCTGTTGACTGTTTAAATCCATAAATGGACAGGAGGAACTGTGGTGGTTTTCCTGGATATTGTCGATACCAGAAAAAGTAATCACCACCAGTTGATTTGTATGACAGAGTAACTTTGCTGCCTTCCAAACTGAACTCTTCAGTATTGATTGGAGTGCGATCTTGACAGTGAACATCTGCCAACATAGATGTGACTCATATTAATGGATATAAACAATAATCCAAAATATATTTGACACACTGGGTTCAACGATTTCAACACAACCAGACATTAAGTTTCATTCATGGAATTTTTTTTCAACCTACATGGTAGTTTATTTAAAACATGGCTTACCTTCAATGATCCACATGAACAACAGAAAGTAAAATGACAACATGTTGAATGACAGAAGAACAAAGTGTAAAATGAAGAGCTGCTAGTTCCCTGGTGTTTCTGTAGCTTCCTGTCACTATTCAGCCCCTTGTGTTTCCTGATGGTTCCTCCCCTTCAAATGCCATTGCTGCTGTCATGGGCGTTTCTAAACTTCTCCAGAGGTTTTTGTACAGAGACTGTGTGTTTCCTGTCACTGTGGGCCTCACAGCACAGTAGTACAGAGCAGAGTCTGACAGTTGCAGCTTCTGGATCCTCAGAGGAACTGATGTGTTGATGATTTGAGCATCAAATTTCTCTTTCGGGAACTCTGCAGCATTTTTTCCTTCTCCAAAGGTGTAGCGCTGCAGCATAAACTTGGGGAAATCATTCACCTCTTGTTTGTACCAGAACAAAGTGGGGCTGTTGCTGGTGGTTTCAAATGTACAATCAAGTGTAAGTGTCTCTCCTTCAGTAGCAATAACATCTCCTCCATGCTGGATCACTCTGTCTTCTCCTTTACACTCTGGGGAAGAACAGAGCATGCAGAGCAAGAAATCAATGAATGAGGATGAATAATGAAAGAAGAAGAAATGCTCAGGTTTCAAGTTACCTTTCCAGAGAGTCAGAATCAGGATGTTTGTCAGCCAGTGTTTCATGTCTGCAGTGAGAGGGGAGGAGAGAGAGGAAGAGCATTGATGCTCTGATGGATCTGGGCCTTCACATCATTGGTCCTTCACCTTCATCATTTGTTGAGGAAGTCTTGTTTAAATTGTAATCAGTGGCTGTTGAAAGTGGATGGGTGGATATTTCACCTTGGTTCTTCTCCAGAGAAGTTCACGAGGGCTTTAAACCTCTGACCTTTCAGTTATGGGAGAATCTCTTTCACTGCTACCTCCACCAGATTACTCTGCCATTTTAATTCAATCAGAATATTCATCCCTATAATTATATGTTCACTGACATTACTGTTAACATTTCATTGAAACTTCATAAACAGGAGACTTTACTGTTTTTTGTTTCCTCATGTTTCACATGGTCTGTCAGATTTGGGGATCTGGCAGTGAGTTCTTGATATGATGATGTGAGGACAGATGGACTCACTCATGTTTATTCATTTATTTTTTTAACTTTGCCTCTATAATTGCCCCCAAGGGTGAAGATTATTGAAATAGATTGGACTGAATGATAAACTGTGCTGATGCTGTCAGCGGTCTTGGTAAAATTTAATCTTTAATCAAGCAAACTTCAGAAATAAACCAAATTCCATCAAATATTGAAGGTTGTTTTAGAGTTCATGGTTTCTCCTACCTTATGTTTACATTTACACATTATTTTGAAAATTCAGTTGTTACTGTTCCTTTATTCGTTATTAAAGAAACAGGAAAAATGAGACACAAGTATTGAAATGACTGTGAGTTATCCTGGAGATGACATGAGCTCCACCACTAGATCACATCCACAACTGTAGTCTCAATAATCGTGGAGATAAAGGACATCCCTGTCAAGTGTCTACATCTTGAAAAATAATGAGAATTAAACACATGTTGAAATTGAATTCAGTGATTGTTTGTTTGTTTGTTTGTTTTATCACTGAGCACTGAGGTTATTTCTATACCTCAGAGTGATGCTGGTTTAGTTTGTCAGTGCAACATGTCAGTGTGCTGATGTGATAACGCCACTTGAGGGCGCTGTTGTTAAATAGCAGGAGGAACTGAAATGTGTAAATACTCTGTCAGGACACGTCAGGTTTTTGTACAGAGACTGTGTGTTTCCTGTCACTGTGGGCTTCACAGCACAGTAGTACAGAGCAGAGTGTGTCACTGCAGCAGAGGAGATCTCCAGATCCACAACACGCTTGTCTTCAGACAGTTTAGTAGAAATCCTCGGGTCTGATTTGAGAATCTCTGCTGACTTTTGAAATCCCGTGATCATCAGGAAGAATTCTGGTGGTTTTCCAGGAAAATGTCGATACCAGAAGAAGGAATCACTGGCAGTAGCTTCTTTGTGGTATTTGTATGACAGAGTAACGTTGCTGCCTTCCAAACTGAACTCTTCATTCTCGACTGGAGTGAGTTCCTCACAGCTGACACCTAAAGGAAGAGATAACTGTGTTACTTGATGCTCCAAAGGATTTCATCACTGAGTGAATGGAGTTCAAAATGTTCCTGTGTCGTGTACCTGTTAGTATGGTCAGAAACAAATGAGTCAGTACACAAATGTGCAGTGACTCCATGTTGAAGAGAGAAATCTGTGATTTGAGTGAGGAAATGGGTTCCTCTTCTTCTTCAGTGTTTCTCTTCTTCACTGACAGTTTGGCTCCTCCTTCAGTCTGTCCCTCCCATCATCTCAACGGCACGTCATGTTTCCCTGCTTTGGTTTTGTCTCTTACAACAATAAATCAATAAATCAATCATTAGTGAACATAGCCTGAGAGTAGGGTACAATTTATTGATCCTTTATTGGTTTTACGCAGTTTTTTCCTCGTGTCCTGTATTTTGTAATTTTACATTTCAAATGGAACAATATGAATATTCCTTTTTGTCATTCTGATGATTGATGTAATATTTCATTATATCATTGATATCACCACATTTGCATTCATTCATTCCAGGTCTGAGTACTAGATGACAAAATAATTTACTTTCGGTCAAATTCCTTAATATATCTGATTTTTCAAATATCTTTTAGTCATGATTTCATTTCCAAAACAAACATTTATCACTTCAAGGAATTTCTTGTATCAAAGCCTTGAAGGAGTTGATTAATTTCAATTAAGAAACCTTTCTCATGCAGGTGTTTTATTATTATTATTATAGTAGTAGTAGTAGTAGTAGTAGTAGTAGTATTGTCTTGGTCAAAACACTTTACAAAGGATTAAAAATACCTGTATGTGTTGAGTGAGCAGGTTGAGGAACTGCTTCAAAACCTGTTGATTTTTATCTGTATTTTGGAAAACAACCAATAAATGAATGAACCAAATAATGATTTTAATCAGTCAGTGATTTTGGACACCATCATTTACTCTTCAGCGCTTTTCCTTAATAAGTTGCTCCCAGAACGTGAGGATGATGTGAATCTGTGACTGTTGTAGCTTCAGTGTCTGTCAGGTTTTTGTACAGAGACTGTGTGTTTCCTGTCACTGTGGGCTGCACAGCACAGTAGTACAGAGCAGAGTGTGTCACTGCAGTGGAAGGGATCTCCATACTAACACGCTTCTCATGTTTGTCAATGTGAGCTGAGAAACCAGGAACAGCTTCATGGACAGATCCTCCTTCTGTGATGTAGAGCAGGAACTCTGGTCTGGATCTCGGGTATTGACGGTACCAATGGATATTGTAGATGTTCCCATCATATTTGCAGGTGAAGGTGATGTTTCCTCCCTCTACAACATGTTCTTCAGGAGCTTCTGGGTTTATGCTGTTCCCTGAAGCCATGGCTGAAAAATGAATGGGATTCATCTCAGTCACACCAGAGATTTGAAGTCAGGCAAAATGTCTGCTATATCCACTGTAAGTTAAATAAGACTTTGATGACAGGTGTATAACTCACCTATAAAGTTTGCTGAAAGCAAACAGACATAAAGCAACATGTCTTTGGTGTGAAAGCCAGAAGGATGGAAGTCATGAGCCTCTCTGCTGCACAGCCCCTCCCCTTGTAATCCAGCAACTTGGAGTTGTAGTTGTAAAATATGTTTGCTCTGTGGGCAGTAATGCTATTGGCTGAAGTAACCCTGAACGGGCGGAGCCAAAAAAAAAAAAAACATAGCGGCTTTATGGAAAACAAACCAGTGAAATGATCATCACAAAGTCACTCTGAGAAGGTCAGTTTCTGTGCAGTGTAGCTTCCAGAAACCAGATTGGAACTTCTCAAAAATATTGCTGTTATAGTCTTTATCTAGACTTTAGAAAGAAAAACATGAGTTTTCAGTCAGCAATAGATGAGTCCTTGCCAATAAGTCATAAAATAACTTTTTGGAGAAAATTACTGAGTAGATGTTTCAGCTGCATGAAGTAAATAAATTTTTTAGTGGACTGCATTTGTGTTGCATTTGAACAGAAAATGAGGTAAGACTGTCAGCTAACATTACAGGGTTTTTTTTGTTTGTTTGTTTTTTATCTTTCTGTGGGCCAAAGTTTCCAGGTTGTGTGAGCCATGTTCCAGCTTTAGGGATCAAACAGCAGTGGAGAGAAAGGACTCCCTTGGTGGATGCCTCTCAGCTGTTCAGGTTGGGCTTGTTCTATATGATATGCAGCCTGCTGTGTGATCCTCTCTAATTAATGCGGCCACACTTCACCTACACAGTAAACATCCTACACATCACACACTGCACAGCTGAGGTGTTGTGTGCACTCTTCCTTGTTTTGTCTTTGATCTTTATGTGATTTTTCTTGTGCTTTTTACTTCACTGCAACAAATGACGACTGTATTTGGCTCCCTCTAGTGGATGTTGAGGAGTTTGCACAGTAAAGGTTTTTGTCCTGAGTTTTGGTGTTTCCTGTCACTGTGGGCTGCAGAGCACAGTAGTACACAGCAGAGTCAGACGGCTGCAGCTCCACGATGGTCAGAGGAACTGATCTTAAGGTGGAATTCAGCCTGGATTTAAATCTGTCCTTCACACCATCCTCTGTTTTCTCCAAGGAAAACGTGGAGCGACTCAGGATGAATCTGGGCCTGTCGTTGACATCCTGTTTGTACCAGTACAGATATGGAGTTGTTGAACTGGTGTTATATTCACAGCCAAGAGTCACTGCCTCTCCTTCAGTAGCAGTCACATCTGCTTTTGGTTGCAGCACATTGTCTTTTTGTGCCCTGCACTCTGTAGGAAACAACAAACAGCGTCAGTGTGATGTTGAAGAATCCAGAGGGCAAATGTTGGATTAATATGAAGAAAACAGTTTAGTCATACCAAAGCACATGGCAGTCAGCAGCACTGACATGAGCAGAGCTGTCATAGCTGCACTGTTGAGTTATTATGAGCTGCAGCAGCTACAGAGAAGCTCTGCTTCTCACTGGTTTCTCTTCAGCTTCAACACGACGTTGGCAGATTTGAAGGAGGAGCCTGTTCAGCTTGACAGGGCTCGTTCCCAATCCTGTGTCACTGTTGGCAGTTGGACACAAAACACATTTTCATACCTCTTCACTTCCAAATGGTGGCAGATTGTGACTGAAACAGTGAATTGCAGCCTTTGAACATGTGAATCAGACATGGTTTTTGCTTTTGCATTTCTTCTGGTTGTTAGTTTGTTTAGCTTTCTTAACTTCATTCTTGTTGATGTTAAATTGCAGACTTTTTCACTTGTAGTGATTTTTTTTTAACTTTACAAATCATTGGTGCCAACCTGGCCTCCACTCAGGACTCGAAGTCTTGAACATTTCCAGAACCAGGAAACGGGCAGGAAACATCACTGCAGACCCGTCACACCCTGGAAAAAACCTGTTCCAACTTCTCTCCTCTGGGAGGCGCTACAGCACACTGTACATCAAGACCTCCAGATACAGGAACAGTTTCTACCCACAGGCCATCACTCTGATAAATACTTGATCAGACTCACAGTATCAGGAACAATCCCTGTGCAATATAATATTTATTCTAATTATATTGGTAGTCTCAACAGTTTCTCAATGTATCATCATTGTCAATACGTACCTTAGCACTCTGTATATACTGTATATATTCTTTTTACTCCATATCACCTCCATGCATATAGCCATGTATACATCCATATATCCACTATTTACTCCAGCATCTTTGCACTCTGCTCCATTACATTATTGTCTACTACTTCACATTTTTCATTAGTTGGCAGTTTTTTGGTTGGTTTGTTTCCTTTTTATTCTTCCATAGATATATATTTAAATTTAGATCAGTACATCACGGTCAAATGTTTGTTTCATGTTCTTGTATGTCTAATTCTGTGTAAGTACATAATTCTGATTCTGATTAATTTAATGGGATTCTTTGGACCAGAGGATAAAAAGTAGATTTTTCATCATTCATGTGATGAACTCGTTTCTTCTTAACATGAACTTGGACTTTTGACTTGAGTTCTGTGAGAATTTCATGTCGTCCAGCAGAAGAATCCGGTCACTCTTTTGTTCAATGAATCATTCTATAAAAGATAGTCGTTTCTTGAGCAACACGATCAGATAAAGGTTTTTTTTTTTAGTTTAGATGCAACAAGGAGACAAACGTTTGGATGCTGACTGCATCTTCTTCAGAGTCCTTCCATATTCCATTGAAGTGTCAAGATTAACCTTAATCCCGAAGCAGACAGGCAGGATTGGTCTTGACTCTTGTCCAACATTTATTTCCACTTTTGATTCCTTATTTTTCTGCACTAACAGAACCAGGAAAGAAACATAGGGTCATTGTGTCTTTTGAATTTTTGAGAGACTTTCCTGAACATCCAGGTCTTGTATTTCCATTGAAAACATCAATCCCCAGAGCTTCTCTCAGACAGGAACAGCAGACATGTGCAATCACTCAAATACCATAGAGACAGAGTAAACTAGATCTGTCACATAATAAAAGTCTATTAATATTCAATACTTTATGTAAAACACAATGGATATTAACAGCATACAAACCATAATAATCACTTATGGTAATAATTATGCTCAGTGAACTTTGGCTCCTTCATCCATATTGAACTCTGTGTCACCTCCTCTGGCTGTACTCTGCTTATGCTGCTTATGTCAGTGGAAGGTTTGGAAATGACAGTGATGCTACAATCAGTTTCTTCATAGTTGTTTATCTGATTCATGAAACATAGAGGTGAGTGAAAATATTTGAGGTGACGTGAATATATTTCCATCCAAGAAACATTCAGTGCAGTTTATTATTGAGATAGTCACAAGGCATCCAGCAGATAAAAACATTTCTCAGATTCAACAGAAACATTTCTGATCTCTCAACTTGATCACTGATTTCAAAATTTGTTTCTGATGTTCTACGTTCTCTAACTTCTGTCGTCTTGTTTTGATGACAGAGTGTGTTCATACCATCATCCAGCTGATTAGTCATTGCTGTGTATTTGCTGAGCATGTGAGTCCTCCCACAGTGTTTGATTAGCAGCAGGAACCACAGTGGCTCTGATAAAGCATGAGTTCCCACAATCCATCTGATATGAAGCTGTGGTTTGAATTCCACTTCCCTCCTCTTTGAAGAATAGTGAGATATCTGTGTTCAGGTTTTTGTACAGCCTCTTGTAGACTTTCTATCACTGTGTGTCTAGAGCACAGTAGTAGAGAGCTGTGTCTGCCAGGGTTAGGCCTGTTATGGTGAGTTCAGTGGATGTGTCGCTTGTTCTGGATCCATAACGATTATTAGGAATATATTTAGCACTGCTCCTTGACTTGGCTCCTTTCAAGAGAATAAACTGAGGAGCCTGGTCAGACTGATGTTTGTACCAGTGAAGGTAAATATACTCTTCACTGGTTTGATAGGAGCAGGTGAGGGTGACAGATTGCCGCTCTGTCCCACTGACTTCATCTCGTACAGGAGAGATGTTGTCTGCAGCTGTTAGCCCTGGAAAAAGTGGAGAAAATCAAGCCATTAGACTGACATTGTCCATGAGGCTGAGAGGAGAAGACAGTGGAAAATGTCCAGTGTCCAGTGTTCCTCTATGGCCAGCAGCAGCTCAAGTGTTGAGAGAGTTGACTGGAGCTGAGATCACAACATGACTAGTTTGTGCATGACTGCTTGACACAGACATGTAGATGAGTGTGGCTTTTCACTGCCTGCTGTCTGATGTCAGCCTGTAGCATACAGGGAGTTATCTCCAAGCTAACAAATGACAGCAGATATGCCATGTTCTGCTCCTGTGGAATCTGCACATCAACAACAAATAGAGCTTGATGAGCTGGAGAAAGCTTTCTATATTGCTAGAAACAGGTGGATCAAAGTGTGATGCTGTCTATCATACCAAAGAGAAGTGCAGCAAGAATAATCCACAGCCAGTGTTCCATCTCTACAACAAGGTCTAAAGCAACAGGAGAAACTAGCTGATGTTCAGCATTCAGTGTGAGAGTTGTTCTCTTCATGGCAGCAGTTTTTAATGACAGAATGGTCCAACAGGGCAACAACAGAGCAACGCCTGCTGGGTCATGTCGCCCTCTAGTGGAGGAGGAAAGTGGAACAGGATGTGGGAAACAGGCTTCCAGCAGCTTGTCAGGTTTTTGTACAGAGACTGTGTGTTTCCTGTCACTGTGGGCTTCACAGCACAGTAGTACAGAGCAGAGTGTGTCACTGCAGCAGAGGAGATCTCCAGATCCACACCACGCTTTTTCTCAGACAGTTTAATAGAAATCCTCGGGTCTGATTTGAGAATCTCTGCTGACTTTTCAATCCCTATGATCATCAAGAGGAATTCTGGTGGTTTTCCTGGATATTGTCGATACCAGAAGAAGGAATCACTGGCAGTAGCTTCTTTGTGGTATTTGTATGACAGAGTAACTTTGCTGCCTTCCAAACTGAACTCTTCATTCTCGACTGGAGCGAGTTCCTCACAGCTGACACCTAAAGGAAGAGATAACTGTGTTACTTGATGCTCTAAAGGATTTCATCACTGACTGAATGGAGTTCAAAATGTTCCTGTGTCATGTACCTGTTAGTATGGTCAGAAACAAATGAGTCAGTACACAAATGTGCAGTGACTCCATGTTGAAGAGAGAAATCTGTGATTTGAGTGAGGAAATGGGTTCCTCTTCTTCTTCAGCGTTTCTCTTCTTCACTGACAGTTTGGCTCCTCCTTCAGTCTGTCCCTCCCATCATCTCAACGGCACGTCATGTTTCCCTGCTTTGGTTTTGCCTCTTACAACAATAAATCAATAAATCAATCATTAGTGAGCATAACCTGAGAGTAGGGTACAATTTATTGATCCTTTATTGGTTTTCCGCAGCTTTTTCCTCGTGTCCTGTATTTTGTAATTTTACATTTCAAATGGAACAATATGAATATTCCTTTTTGTCATTCTGATGATTGATGTAATATTTCATTATAGTATTGATATCACCACATTTGCATTTATTCATTCCAGGTCTGAGTACTAGATGGCAAAATAATTTACTTTCGGTCAAATTCTTTAATATATCAGATTTTTCAAACGACCTCTTTTAGTCATGATTTCATTTCCAAAACAAATATTTATCACTTCAAGGAATTCCTTGTATCAAAGCCTTGAAGGAGTTGATTAATTTCAATTAAGAAACCTTTGTCCTGCAGGTGTTTTATTATTATTATTATTATTATTAGTAGTAGTAGTAGTAGTAGTAGTAGTAGTAGTATTGTCTTGGTCAAAACACTTTACAAAGGATTAAAAATACCTGTATGTGTTGGGTGAGCAGGTTGAGGAGCTGCATCAAATCGTGTTGATTTTCTATCTGTATTTTGGAAAACAACCAATCAATGAATCAACTAAATATTGATTTTAATGTGTTGTTGAAACACTGAGTTGATCACATAATCAGTCAGTGAAGTTGCACACCATCATTTACTCTTCAGCGCTTTTCCTTAATAAGTTGCTCCCAGAACAAGAGGATGATGTGGAATCTGTGACTGTTGTAGCTTCAGTGTCTGTCAGGTTTTTGTACAGAGACTGTGTGTTTCCTGTCACTGTGGGCTGCACAGCACAGTAGTACAGAGCAGAGTGTGTCACTGCAGTGGAAGGGATCTCCATACTAACACGCTTCTCATGTTTGTCAGTGTGAGCTGGGAAACCAGGAACAGCTTCATGGACAGATCCTTCTTCTGTGATGGAGAGCAGGAACTCTGGTCTGGATCTCGGGTATTGACGGTACCACTGGATACTGTAGATGCTCCCATCATATTTGCAGGTGAAGTTGATGTTTCCTCCCTCTACAACATGTTCTTCAGTAGCTTCTGGGTTTATGCTGTTCCCTGAGGCCATGGCTGAAAAATAAATGGGATTCATCTCAGTCACACCAGAGATTTTAATTCAGGCTATATACGTGTTATATACACTGTAAGTTAAATAAGACTTTGATGACAGGTGTATAACTCACCTATAAAGTTTGCTGAAAGCAAACAGACATAAAGCAGCATGTCTTTGGTGTGAAAGCCAGAAGGATGGAAGTCATGAGCCTCTCTGCTGCACAGCTCCTCCCCTTGTAATCCAGCAACTTGGAGTTGTAGCTGTAAAATATGTTTGCTCTGTGGGCAGTAATGCTATTGGCTGAGGTAACCCTGAATGGGCGGAGCTAAAAAGATAGGAGTTTTATGGAAAACAAACCAGTAAACTGGCCAGCATGGATGATAATGAAAAAATGTTTTCTTCCTTCCTGTCGCTGACTTTTTGCAAATACGTTTTGTGTGTGCCAACAAATTCACCCAAACTCCTGGATCATTTCATTTACATAAAGTAATGTTAGACATGAAGCATTCAATCACCGTTTTCACTGTGAATATGGAAAAGGAATTTGTGAATATTTCATACGATTTGTGCTGTGTACTCAAGGGTTTATATGTATGATAACATTTCTGTATTTCTATAGAACATATTTATACTAATTTGATATTTCTTATTAATTCATGTACTTTAGTTCATATTAAATTCTACACCCAACAGTAGTATTTTAACTTGAATGATTTTAAGAGTTTGTGTCATTTCTGCTGTGAAAATGAACTGTAAGACAGCAGACTGTTGGAAGTCCATAGTATTTGTCTCCCTCTAGTGTTTATTGCAGAGTATTTGTTTGCCTTTGCATTCTGGATTTCTGCACCAAAGGTTTTTGTATTGAGCTTTGGTGTTTCCTGTCACTGTGGGCCTCATAGCACAGTAGTACAGAGCAGAGTGTGTCACTGCAGCAGAGGAGATCTCCAGATCCACACCACGCTTGTCTTCAGACAGTTTAGTAGAAATCCTTGGGTCTGATTTGAGGATCTGTGCTGACTTTTCAATTCCTGTGATCATCAGGAGGAATTCTGGTGATTTTCCAGGATGTTGTCGATACCAGAAGAAGTTATCATAAGATGCTGCAGATTTGGAGTAGTTGTATGACAGAGTAACTTTGCTGCCTTCCAAACTGAACTCTTCAGTCTTGATTGGAGTGAGATCTTGACAGTGAACATCTGCCAACATAGATGTGAATCACATTAATGGAATTCAACAATAATCCAGAATACATTTGACATAGGGATGCACCGATATGGAAATTTTGGCCGATACCGATATCCGATATTAATATTGCTGTTATGGCTGATATCCGATATTTACCGATATCGATATGTTTTTTTTTTAAGTTTCAGAGATGATAAAATTCTGTACAGACTGAGAATCATGCAAACTGAATTTTTGAATCTCTTCCTTTATTTTCAAAACGTGTTTTACTTCCAAATAACAAGTTTATCGGGCTACCATAAAACACAAGTAACCAACAGTGTTACTTTTCAGCAACCTTTACTACTTGTAGCAACTGTGTAACTAAATTAAAGTACAATTTGACTCCCTCAACTTACAAAACTCCTGTGAGAAGGTTTGGATCATAAATTATAACAAGGATCATAAATCAAAATAATATCCTGACAAAGTTACCTGATAAAACTTGCCAGTATTCATGGCAACCAGGCATTTGTTAAATTGCAAAACATGTTTTAAGCTCAAGCCCACTCCATTTAAACTCAAATCTGTGAAAAAGGCTAAATCAAAAATATCAAAAACATGTCCTGACTGTCAGTGTACAATTTTCCAACGTGCACTGTAATTTTCAAGTAAATGCCCCAACACTGAAACAATGTTTCCACCAAGCAAACATAAAAAACACTATACAAGTGCAAATCAGTGCAAGACAATTTCAAGTCCCATCTATAAAAATACTCAATCAGAATTTTAGAACTGTGACATAACTGTAACTCAAAAGACATAGTAGTCTTTGTACATTTTCCAACTTAAAGGAGCCACAATGTACTCAAAGTAAATTTCCCAAACACTAAAATAGTGTTTCCACCTGACACTGTAGGTTATAGTCCAGGCCTACTTCATCAGCAAAGGCAGGTTTTTTTTGACAAAGAGAAGCATTTCTGCTTTCTCGCACTGGATCCTGTTTCTCTTTTCATCAACAATTTGTGATGCAGCAGAGAAGAGACGTTCGCTGTCCACACTTGTACATGGAGCTGAAAGGTACTTGCATGCTGCTTTGGCCAAGGCAGGAAAGCGAGACATGTTGCTTTTCCAATACTGCAGTGGGCTCTCATTTCTGGGGATAGGGGGCTCAATCAGATAGCCATGCACCTACAGTAATGTAGACGTAAGTGTATTAGTATGCATGTCTGATAAGTTACCAGCAATATAGACATAACATTGTCCTCCTCCCCTTAAGAGCTTTGATGAACTTTGCTCTGAGCAGATGACCAGTGCTAAAGGTTAACCTCAAGAGGGCAGAGAAGCATCACTAAATAATGTTTTTGTAACAATTAGTTTTTTCATTTAAGTAAACCTATTGTTTTAGTAACTCTATAGAATGTACAGCACATTAATAAGAAAAAATCATTGCTCAAAGGATTTGTTATTTTAATAAAAGACAGGGTCTGATAATACTATACCTGCACACTTGTGTGGCTTGTCAGGCCTGCCTGCTGTTCCATGATGGAGTTTTCCTCCAGAATTTCATCATGCATGTCAAGCAGCGACTTTCCACCCTCGTCGCTCGTTCTTATCTTCTTCTCTTGTGGTTCTTCTGTGCCTGGTGTCTCCGTAGCTCTGTCGCTGTGCGTCATTTTGTCCACTTGCTTCTGGAGCATATTTACCGCCGCTTGCTTGGTGACTGTGTCAAAATAACGGTCTTTGTACCTAGGGTCAAGGATCGTAGCCAAGTAGTAAAGCGGCTCAGAGAGAGCGCTTCCAAATCTCTGGTTCACAGCTTCCAGTAGAGTGTTTTTTGTTGTGCGGACCCCTCTGTCTGTGTCAGCTGCCTTGCTCAGCAAACGTTTCAGTGCCACAACAGAGGGAATCACGTCCGCTGCAGTAGCCGAATGCGAGCTGATCTCCCCCGTTAATTGTTCAAATGGAGTGAGAAGCGTGGTCATGTTTTCAACGAGGCCCCACTGATGTGCGCTGAAACAAGCAGGCAGCTCATGATCTGCTCCATACACACCAAGCGCGCGCTTCTGTTCCAGTAGACTTTTCATCATATAAAAAGTACTATTCCATCTGGTTGCGACATCTTGTTGTAGCATCTTGGTTTTCATGCCTAACTCTTGCTGTATGTCTCTCAGCCGGGAGGTGGCGAGTTGAGAGTGGCGAAAATGTCCGACAATTTTCCTTCCAATAGCCACACAGTCAGAGACGTTTCGCTGACTCAACACTCCATCATGCACTGCTAGCTGCAGCGTATGAGCCATGCAGCCTAGGCTTTTAACACCACACTCGTCCATTGCCTTCTGCATATTTCGTGCATTGTCGCGAAGCACAACATGCACATTGTCTTTTTTAATTTTCCACTGAGCGAACATGCAGTCAAATGCGCTAGCGATGGCGGCCCCCGTATGCGATCCTGCAAACTCCTGTGCATGCAAAACAGCTCTCTTCATTTCAAAGTTGTCATTAATCCACTGGGCAGTGAGGCTCAACATACTCATCTGACTTACGTCCGAAATCCATATATCCGTCGTGAAGCTAATGTCAGTCACATTGTCCAACAGTTTGTGGATATGCGTGGCCACAACTTCATGCAAAGCAGGGAGGGAGACGTCGGAAAAGTAGCGCCGACTTGGCAGGCTGTAGCGGGGTTCAATATGCTCTATCAACTGCCGAAATCCCTGGTCCTCCACTATGGAAAACGGCTGGTCGTCAAGAGCAATCATTTCCATTACCTTGTTTGTTATTGATCTGGCTTTTGCACTGTCCTTGGCAAATTTCTTGGTTTGGTCGAGTACTTGTTGTATTGGGCTCCCAGCTGCGGCGGCGGCGGCTGCTGTTTTCGCTTTTGCCCGCTGGCTAACGTTAGCAGCATTAGCTTTCTGCCATTGGCTGTGAACTTCTGGATGGCGGTTTTTCAGATGAGATATTAAATTTGTAGTGTTGAATGACTTGACGCGGCATCCTCCTCGCATTACCTCGACTTTGCAGGTGTTGCATACTGCTTTTCGAGTATCTTCTTTCGACACTGTGAAAAACGACCACACCGCTGACATTTTTTTTCTCCTCTTCATTTTAACACCCCACAATCCTGTGCTGTTTATGTCACTGACACGTGCCCAAACAAATACCCTCTCACCCTCCCTCACACCTCTCCCTCTCCCGGCACACATACACAAACAGCAACTAGACGGATATAAACATCGGTTGTTAATATCGGTCCAGTTTTACTCATCTGACCAATGCCGATATGTTAAAAAATGGCGAACATCGGCCGATACTGATATTAATGCCGATATATCGTGCATCCCTAATTTGACACACTTGGTTGAACGATTTCAACACAACCAGACTGTGAGGTTCATTCATGGGAATTTTTTTCATATTACATTTACTTGCACACTAAATTATTTAAAACACGGCTTACCTTCAATGATACAAATGAACAACAGAAAGTAAAATGACAACATGTTGAATGAAAGAAGAAAAAAGTGTAAAATGAAGAGCTGCTAGTTCCCTGGTCTTTCTGTAGCTTCCTGTCACTATTCAGCCCCTTGTGTTTCCTGATGGTTCCTCCCCTTCAAATGCCATTGCTGCTGTCATGGGCGTTTTTAAACTTCTCCAGAGGTTTTTGTACAGAGACTGTGTGTTTCCTGTCACTGTGGGCTGCACAGCACAGTAGTACAGAGCAGAGTGTGTCACTGCAGCAGAGGAGATCTCCAGATCCACACCACGCTTGTCTTCAGACAGTTTAGTAGAAATCCTTGGGTCTGATTTGAGATACTGTGCTGACTTTTGAAATCCATCAGTGGATAGGAGATATTCTGGTGGTTTTGCTGGATATTGTCGATACCAGAAGAAGTAATCATTTGAAGCAGCAGTTTTGTTGTAGTCGTATGACAGAGTAACTTTGCTGCCTTCTAAACTGAACTCTTCATTCTTGACTGGAGTGAGATCTTCACAGCTGACACCTGAAGGAAGAGATAACTGTTACTTGTTGGTTTTTGACATTTTTAGCATTAAAACAATGTCAGTGGAATGTGAATGTTTTTCTGAAAATGTTGTTTGACATACCTGACAGTATGGTCAGAAACAAAGGTGAAAACACACTAAAGCTCAGAGCCACCATCTTAAAAACCAAGTCTTTCATGTATTAAACACCACTATGGAAATTCCTTTTTCTTCTTTTCTACTTTGACAGTTAAAGTCTTTGTTCAGTCTGTCCTTCCCCTCGTACTGATGAAGCTCTTTAACCACTTGTTCACTCTGAGCAACTTGTTTCATGTGATGCTCTGTTCTCACCATTTGTAGGCGGGGCCAGAGGCTCCAGCTTTGAATATATTGTGTTTTGCATAGACAGTTTTCAACAGTGAAATCATGAATTTTTCAAGATTTTCTTTTTTGTAATTGACATGGTGTTGATGAATTGACATCGCTAGGTTATTTGGCATAATAGTTGACAACAGAAAGAACAAAAATTTGTACTGAATGTTTTGAATGACTTTGTGTAAAATTGTTGATGCATTTCCATTTGCCAGTTGTAACTATTCATGACAAGAAAATATTGGTACATTGGTATTATTTTTCAGGACCTATTAGCGTTGAGCCGGATAGTCGGTGAGCCGAAATGTGACATAAACACCATGCAGGCCACTGATTGGACAGGGAGTGACGACACATGACGGCGACTCCTGCACGAAAACAAAACCCGGCATTTAAAAAAAAAAAAATTAAAGCTGCAAGCAGCGTTGGACGGGCCCTCGCACCCGTGCCCCGCGTCCGCCTTGTGCCCGTCGAGGACGGTCCATTCACGGTGCCACTCACTCACTCTCACTCACACACACTCACACTCACACACACACACACACTCACTCACACACACACACACACACACACACACACACACACACACTCACACACACAAACACACAAAGTTCAGGCCCAGCCACTAGCGGTGCTCCTCCAGCAGATATCGCCCTAAGCTTGCGTTTGAGTTTGAGAGTTGTTTCTGCTTCTGTGGGGGAAGGGCAGAGCAGGCAGAGCAGAGAAAAAACCCAGAGACCAAACCTGTTAAACTAGTCTTCACCGCGGCCACAAACTTTTTCCAATCCACAGCAAGACCTCCTATTTTTGTAGGAGAATTAGTCCTCTTTCCATCGGCATAGGTTTGGAAGCTGTCAGACTTTTACTTTGGACTGCTGGGGCCTAATTAGTGCCTATGCTCACGGCAAGTGCATGTTAATTCACAGCAGGCACACCAGGGTCCATGGGAAAAAGTGGAGGTGCTGGTTGTGGACACTTGACTTTGCGGCCTTCTGAAATCCAAACGGTTCAAAAGAATGTAAATTCCTTCTGAACTTTTGTTAAGCACTGTGTCCTCTGTCATCTATTAAATTTGCAAGCCGACAAAATTAACGCCCTGGGAGGAGATAGATGTCATGCAAAGTGGAAATTTGGGCGAAAATGTCACTTTCAAACGCAAATTGTGGACTTCCTGTTGGTTTTAGGTGGGGGGCACGAGCACGAAAAATGTCGGGCTTGATGAGATCTACGTTTCGGCGCTGGTTTGGTCTTTCTATGACATTCCTGTGGGCCGCAGGGGCTGCCTTTGCGTCCCTAAGTGGCGCTACCGAGCCCATTTTTGCACCTGGGGGGTTCGATTTTTGATTTTATCGAATTTTTCGCCAGACCTGGTGTGCGTGCCGAATTTGGTGAGTTTTTGAGCATGTTTAGGGGGTCAAATTAAGCGTCAAAGTGGCGTAATAATAATAATGAAGAAAAAAAAACGAAGCAAAAACAATAGGGCTTCGCACTGGGACAGTGCTCGGGCCCTAAAAAAACACAACAGTGACCGTGCGCATTGATCATCACTGAAGTTGGCAAAGTCAGAAAATGGCAAGCAAACCGGTACTGTGGTCAAATGAAGAGGTGGAGACTTTTCTGTGCTTGGTGGCCCAAAGAATCCAGAGGAAGCTGGACGGTGCGCCGCCTTGCTGTGACGACTCCACCCACGGCGAGGTGGGACTCAACTGTAATGGAAAACCACCCAAACCATGTTGAGGCGAGTAGAGTAGGTACTAGTGGAAAAGAGCCAAAAATGGCTTCTGGGCAGAAAAGACAAAATGCCTCCCTGATAGAAACAACTCAAAATGGTTCGGGGTTAGGGGTTAGGGCTGAATGCGACTCGCGTCATGTCTCTCACTGCCGACACACCGCTCAGGATTTTTTTTTTCCAGCTGGTTTTAGATATAAAGTCAGTTGGAAAAACTTTGCTCATACCGGATGCGGTGCAGAGTCACAGTCTTAATGGCAGCAGTTTTTAATGACAGAATGGTCCAACACGGCAACAACTGAGCAACGCCTGCTGGGTCATGTCGCCCTCTAGTGGAGGAGGAAAGTGGAACAGGATGTGGGAAACAGGCTTCCAGCAGCTTTTCAGGTTTTTGTACAGAGACTGTGTGTTTCCTGTCACTGTGGGCTTCACAGCACAGTAGTACAGAGCAGAGTGTGTCACTGCAGCAGAGGAGATCTCCAGATCCACACCACGCTTGTCTTCAGACAGTTTAGTAGAAATCCTTGGGTCTGCTGACTCTTTAAATCCTGCAGTGGACAGAAGAAATTCTGGTGGTTTTTCTGGATCTTGACGATACCAGAAGAAGAAATCATCAGCAGCTGCTTTCTCTGAATATTTGTATGACAGAGTAACTTTGCTGCCTTCCAAACTGAACTCTTCATCCTTGACAGGAGTGAGATCTCCACAATCAGCATCTGCAAAAACAGATTTGACTCACAGTCATGGATTTAATCAAAGAACCAGGTTACATTTGACATACTGGGTAAATCAGCTGCAACCAAACCAGACTCATGAAGAATTAGTTTCATTTGACATTTTGTTTGTATACCAGGTGATTTGAAGTGTGTCATACCTTTAATAATACACACCAGTAACAGAAAGTAAAATGACAGCATGTTGAATGACAGAGGAACAAAGTGTAAAATGAAGAGCTGCTAGTTCCCTGGTCTTTCTGTAGCTTCCTGTCACTATTCAGCCCCTTGTGTTTCCTGATGGTTCCTCCCCTTCAAATGCCATTGCTGCTGTCATGGGCGTTTTTAAAGTTCTCCAGAGGTTTTTGTACAGAGACTGTGTGTTTCCTGTCACTGTGGGCTTCACAGCACAGTAGTACAGAGCAGAGTCTGACGGCTGCAGCTTCTGGATCCTCAGAGGAACTGATGTGTTGATGATTTGAGCATCAAATTTCTCTTTGGGGAACTCTGCAGCATTATATTCTGATCCAAAGGTGTCGCGCCGCAGCATAAACTTGGGGAAATCATTCACCTCTTGTTTGTACCAGAACAAAGTGGGGCTGTTGTCGCTGGTCTGAAATGTACAAGCAAGTGTAAGTGTCTCTCCTTCAGTAGCAATAACATCTCCTCCATGCTGGATCACTCTGTCTTCTCCTTTACACTCTGGGGAAGATCAGAGCATGCAGAGTAAGAAATGAATGAATGAGGATGAATAATGAAAGAAGATGAAATGCTCAGGTTTCAAGTTACCTTTCCAGAGAGTCAGAATCAGGATGTTTGTCAGCCAGTGTTTCATGTCTGCAGTGAGAGGGGAGGAGAGAGAGGAAGAGCATTGATGCTCTGATGGATCTGGGCCTTCACATCATTGGTCCTTCACCTTCATCATTTGTTGAGGAAGTCTTGTTTAAATTGTAATCAGTGGCTGTTGAAACTGGATGGGTGGATATTTCACCTTGGTTCTTCTCCAGAGAAGTTCATGAGGGCTTTAAACCTCTGACCTTTCAGTTATGGGAGAATCTCTTTCACTGCTACCTCCACCAGATTACTCTGCCATTTTCATTCAGTCAGAATATTCATCCCTATAATTATATGTTCACTGACATTACTGTTAATATTTCACTGAAACATCATAAACAGGAGACTTTACTGTTTTTTGTTTCCTCATGTTTCACATGGTCTGTCAGATTTGTGGATCTGGCAGTGAGTTCTTGATATGATGGTGTCACTCGAGGACCGATGGACTCACTCATGTTTATTGATTTTTTTTTTTTTTTTAACTTTGCCTCTATGATTGCCCCCAAGGGTAAAGATTATTGAAATAGATTGGACTGAATGATAAACTGTGCTGATGCTGTCAGCGGTCTTGGTAAAATTTAATCTTTGATCAAGTAAACTTCAAAAATAAACCAAATTCCACCAAATATTGAAGGTTGTTTTAGAGTTCATGGTTTCTCCTACCTTATGTTTACATTTACACTTTATTTTGAAAATTCAGTTGTTACTGTGCCTTTATTCGTTATTAAAGACACAGGAAAAATGAGACACAAGTATTAAAGTGACTGTGAGTTATCCTGGAGATGACATGAGCTCCACCACTAGATCACATCCACAACTGTAGTCTCAATAATGGTGGAGATAAAGGACATCCCTGTCAAGTGTCTACATCTTGAAAAATAATGATAATTAAACACATGTTGAAATTGATTTAAATGTTTGTTTGTTTGTTTTATCACAAAGCACCAAGGTAATTACTACACATCAGAGTGATGCTGTTTTAGTTTGTCAGTGCAACATGTCAGTGTGCTGATGTGATAACGCCACTTGAGGGAGCTGTTGTTCAATAGCAGGAGGAACTGAAATGTGTAAATACTCTGTCAGGACACGACAGGTTTTTGTACAGAGACTGTGTGTTTCCTGTCACTGTGGGCCTCACAGCACAGTAGTACAGAGCAGAGTGTGTCACTGCAGCAGAGGAGATCTCCAGATCCACACCACGCTTGTCTTCAGACAGTTTAGTAGAAATCCTTGGGTCTGATTTGAGAATCTCTGTTGACTGTTTAAATCCATGAATAGACAGGAGAAACTGTGGTGGTTTTCCTGGATCTTGACGATACCAGAAGAAGTAATCATTTGAATCAGCAGTTTTGGAGTAGTTGTATGACAGAGTAACGTTGCTGCCTTCCAAACTGAACTCTTCAGTCTTGATTGCAGTGAGATCTTGACAGTGAACATCTGTCAACATAGATGTGACTCACATTAATGGATTTAAACAATAATTGTGATTACATTTGACACTTGGTCAAATGGATTACACACAATTAGACTGTAAGGTTTTTCATGGGATTTTCTTTCATACTACAATTACTTGTTTACCAAATTATTTGAAACACGGCTTACCTTCAATGATCCACATGAACAACAGAAAGTACAATGACAACATGTTGAATGACAGAAGAACAAAGTGTAAAATGAAGAGCTGCTAGTTCCCTGGTCTTTCTGTAGCTTCCTGTCACTATTCAGCCCCTTGTGTTTCCTGATGGTTCCTCCCCTTCAAATGCCATTGCTGCTGTCATGGGCGTTTTTAAACTTCTCCAGAGGTTTTTGTACAGAGACTGTGTGTTTCCTGTCACTGTGGGCTTCACAGCACAGTAGTACAGAGCAGAGTCTGTCACTTCAGCAGAGGAGATCTCCAGATCCACTCCATTTCTCTTCTGGTTCAGCTGAACAGACAGTCGAGGGATTGGAGGTTCTGCTTCCACTACAGTAGGAGTTGTTGTGTCTGTGATCAGGAGAAGGAACTGAGGAGCTGATCCAGGATACTGTCGATACCACTGGAGATTTTCAGCTTTAACTGAATAGTTACAGGATAGAGTGACACTGCGGCCCTGAGATGAATACACTTCAGCTCTGATGGCAGTAATATCATCTGCAAATGTGTCACCTGTTGAAGGAAAAACATACATGGAGAGTTTAGTTTCAAAATCATTCATTGATGACTTGCTGCTGATTTCTTTGTCTTGAGCTTGTACATACAAAAGACACTGAATAGTGAATTCCAGGTTCAAAGAAAAACTGAACCCAGAATATAGTTTTAAATTGACCTTGTTGTTGTTTGTCTTGTGAAAACCTTTACGTACCTACAAGAGCTGACAGGAGTAAAAGTGCAAAGTGTATTGCCATGGTTAGAGAGCAGAATGTGGAATATGTTTCTGTTCAATGAGGTGTGTCTGCTTTTATGAGCTGTGGTTGGTCTGATGTTCACAGCTGGGAATAAAACAGCTCTCTGCCATGCAGCCTCCTCTGCAGTCAGTAGGAGGAGCTACACATCCACTCATCCTGGACCTGAGGCTGTTTCCATGGTGACAAGATGGGGAAAGATGGAGGTCTGTTTTTCAGCAACAGTTTTACAACTTTTAATGACTTTTTTACTGATGTTTTTGTTGAAGTTTCACTCTTTTGTTTCAGTCATAGAATCCTTTCACCTTATCAAAACATTTTATTTTTTATTCATCTTAAAGTAAAAAGAGCTCACCAGTACAGACAATATTCTGATTTAGTGTTGATTTTCCACGTCTGTGAATGTGAACAGGACTTGCGTTTGGAGACACCCATAAATGTTGAACACAGTGCCAACGTACAAAGAGATGGACATTCCTGTCACTTGTTTCCTTTCATCCACGTGGGGTTGAACTGAGATCAGCTGGACTATTTGTAGATTCTTGAAGACGTTTGACTTCTCATCCAAGAGGCTTCTTCAGTTCTAACAGACTGGTGGGGAGTCCCAGGTATTTAACCTGTGTGGGGACGTTGTCCAGGTGGTTGAAACTACTGGAGCGTTAGTGCTCCTTCCTGTTGTGATGACTGGCGTTAGTGTTGGTGGAGTCACCTGACTTCAGGAGTGAAGGACGCTGGTTAGAGTCTTCCAGGAGTGAATGGTGGTCGTTGGGATCACAAGAGGTCAAGGGTGTGTGGTTGGACTTCCTGTGAAGGGTGACAGTACAGCGTTGTAGGTTGGAGGCAGATGGTGTCTGAGACCTCGTCCTCTGTTGAGAGATGGTTTCTCTATCTTGACAGAGATCGCTTCCTTCTCTCCTCTGTCCAACCATCTGTCCTCTCTATCCAAGATGTGGATGTTGTGGTCCTCCAAGGAGTGTCCCTTTTCTTTCAGGTGGAGGCAAACTGCCAGTGTTCCATCTCTATAACAAGGTCTAAAGCAACAGGAGAAACTAGCTGATGTTCAGCATTCAGTGTGAGAGTTGTTCTCTTCATGGCAGCAGTTTTTAATGACAGAATGGTCCAACAGGGCAACAACAGAGCAACGCCTGCTGGGTCATGTCGCCCTCTAGTGGAGGAGAAGAGTTCAACTCATGTTTTTAGAGGGGAAACATGCTGGTATCTGCTTGGTTTGTGTAGACAAGAGGTTGACTTTGGAGAAATTGTCATTTTCTACAGTTTGTACCACTGACCATGTTTGTGTGATGAGGAATCATCGATTGAGCAGACACTCCATGTGTACAGAACAACTTGTTGGGTTCATTTGTGGAGCAGCAACGCTTCTGAAAGTCATTTTCTGTGGTGGATTTGATCAGAAAATAAGTAAGATTACCTTTTAAAACTGAGGGTTTCACTAAGACAAGAATCCTGAATGAATGCATTTTCAAATAAGTTGATAACACAAGAAATTGTCTCCTAGGGCTCTGTGTTTGCAGTGTAGTGTAGCTTCTGCTGTTGGCTGTCAGGTTTTTGTACAGAGACTGTGTGTTTCCTGTCACTGTGGGCTTCACAGCACAGTAGTACAGAGCAGAGTGTGTCACTGCAGCAGAGGAGATCTCCAGATCCACACCACGCTTGTCTTCAGACAGTTTAGTAGAAATTCCTGAATCAGATTTGAGAGACTCTGCTCTTGTTGTAATGTTTGACCCTGTGATCATCAGGAGATATTCTGGTGTTTTTCCTGGATCTTGTCGATACCAGAAGAAGTAATCATAAGATGTTGCAGTTTTGTTGTATTTGTATGACAGAGTAACTTTGCTGCCTTCCAAATTGAACTCTTCATTCCTGACTGGAGTGAGATCTTCACAGCTGACACCTGAAGGAAGAGATAACTGTTACTTCTTGGTTCTTGACATTTTTAGCAGTAAAATAATGTCAGTGGAATGTGAATGTTTTTTTGAAAATGTTGTTTGACATACCTGACAGTATGGTCAGAAACAAAGGTGAAAACACACTGAAGCTCAGAGCCACCATCTTAAAAACCAAGTCTTTCATGTTTTAAACACCACTATGGAAATTCCTTTTTCTTCTTTTCTACTTTGACAGTTAAAGTCTTTGTTCAGTCTGTCCTTCCCCTCGTACTGATGAAGCTCTTTAACCACTTGTTCACTCTGAGCAACTTGTTTCATGTGATGCTCTGTTCTAACCATTTGTAGGCGGGGCCAGAGGCTCCAGCTTTGAATATATTGTGTTTTGCAGTTTTCAACAGTGAAATCATTAATGTTTTTCAAGATCTTCCTTTTTGTAATTGACGTTGTTTTGATACATTAAGATTGCTAGCTTATTTGTCATCATAGTTGCAAACAAAAAGAAGAAAACCTTGTAACAGAAGCTGAATATCAACCACAAAAATGAATGCAACTTTTCTCCAGAAAT
Source organism: Myripristis murdjan (assembly GCF_902150065.1). Taxonomy (NCBI): domain Eukaryota; kingdom Metazoa; phylum Chordata; class Actinopteri; order Holocentriformes; family Holocentridae; genus Myripristis; species Myripristis murdjan. Next base: position 34,484,159 of record NC_043996.1, read on the forward strand.
ATTTTGATACATAGGTTGATGCATTTTTTTTATGATTATTATTATTATTTAAGAAATGCTTTATAATGAATGCCGGATATGGAGAAAATTTCAGGAATCTTCATGGTATTTAATAACGGCTTGGATTATTTAGCTTTCTCTTATTTTGCGTCATGGTCATGGAACAATCTTCAGAACACGTTACAGCTTAATGATCTGGTCTCCTGGGAGAGTTCAAAGCTCTGATAAAAAACTGTGTTACTGAAGAGTGCATTGCTATTCCTAAGCTGGATTTTGTTGTATGTGTCTGTTGTCCTTTGTCTGTTCTTAACGTGTTTTATTTTAGAATTTTTGTAAGTCTGGAATGGTGTGCTCTTCTTGGCCAGGTCTCCCTAGAAAAAGAGATTTTAGTCTCAAGGGATTTCCTGTTTAAATAAAGGTTAAATAAATAAAATACTATCTCCATTGTTTTAACTGATTAAAAACACTTGAATTATACAGATTACCCTCAGTTGATGAAAACTAGACTGAACTGACTGATAAAATTAACAATTTACTCCAAGCAGAAATTTCCGTCAGGAACGTCACTCAGATTTCTTGAATGTGAGGTAACATTGTTGGACCACTGACAGGATTGGATTTTGAGTGTCAGAGTTCTTTAGATTTTTTAGGTGGAGGACCTTCAGAAAACTGTTGGGAACGAGACGGACAGTCAAACAGCAGCAAGTACAAGATCCCGTCTTACTGATGACTTCAGTGAGGGAGGTGTCTGTGATAGGGTCAGATAATTCAAAAGATGCAGTCATTTGCCTATGGACAGGTGTAGAAACAGCTCCATCCTGGGTTCGGCTGGTTTGGTGCAGCAGTCATTGAGGTCAACAGATCCCAGTGACTGCACTTACTCATAGACCTTTCCCCATCAAGCGAGTTCCTCCTGAGCAGCTGAGCCCTATAAAAGGTGCCCTTTCACCTTTTTAAACCCAGTGGTCTCTCACACCTCAATCCCCATCTCCAGGCCTGACTGCCATTCGTTAGTCACAGCCCGGATCACTCTGAGTAAACATCCCCAAAACACTTTGGAGCCCTTTTACCGTCCGGAGCCCCATCCCAACATACGCTCCGTCGCAGCCCTCTTGCCATCCAAACCGGCATTCGTACGAGCTGTGACCATCTGAAGAAGAGAGACTCTGTCACAAACTCCATCGCCAAAATTCATTCTCCTGATCTTCCTCCTGAGCGCTCCGCTGCTCCGATCCAGCCTTCTCCTTCCAGACAACCTTCATCACCACTCCACAGCTCCCCAGGCATGAGAAAGGATTTCTCCTGCACACCTTTGATTAAGTTCCTGGTGTTTATTTAGCACATAACGCAAATCTGTAATTGGCTACACTGCAAAAACGCAAAATCTTACCAAGATTATTTTTCTTATTTCAAGTCAAAAATGTCTTATTTCAAGTCAAAATATCTCATTACACTTAAAATAAGACATGATCACCTCAGAAGTAAATTGTTTTTAGACAATTTTCACTTGTTTCAAGTAAAAAATCACTTGAAACAAGTGAAAATTTGCTTGTTTCATTGGCAAAATTTGCCAGTGGAAAAAGTGAAAATTCACTTGAAACAAGTGAAAATGAGCTAGAAACAAGAAACAAATTTTGCCAATGAAACAAGCAAATTTTCACTTGTTTCAAGCAAATTTTTACTTGAAACAAGAGACAATTGTCTAAAAACAAGTTACTTCTGAGGTGATCATGTCTTATTTTAAGTGTAATGAGATATTTTGACTAGGAATAAGACATTTTTGACTTGAAATAAGACAAATAATCTTGGTAAGATTTTGAGTTTTTGCAGTGTAACACTCTTCTAAAATCTGCCTAACTTAACGTTCAGATGACATCATCATATGACATCATTTCACTGGATCACAACTCTTTAATACGTATATTTTGCCTTGTTACAGTTTTACTTCTTACTTCTTACTCAGTTCATCATTTATATATATCCGAGTCGGTAGTGTGTAACTAGTTGTCATAGTTTATCATGAAGTGAGTTTAATTAACGTCAGGTGTTCGATGTCGATCCTTGACCAAGAAAGACCTGCCTGTCTTTCAGTTTATTGCTGTTTACTTGTGGCTGTTGTAATCATGGTAATATTCCCAGTCTAATCTCCTCTCTTGCCTGCTCAGTAAGAGATGTAGTTTTGCTTGCTTGGTACAATATTTTTAGGTAAAAGTACGAATGATGGAATTATAATCACTCCTATTGTCGTTGTTCATAACCTACAATAGTTTCCCGTTCTGTTCATCTGTTTCTACAATAATATATTAATGAAATTAGGTTTTAAATGTTGTGTAATTTTTACTTTATGATGGCAGTATATTGTGTAGCATCAACCAGCTGATTAGTCATTGCTGTGTATTTGCTGAGCATGTGAGTCCTCCCACAGTGTTTGATTAGCAGCTGGAACCACAGTGGCTCTGATAAAGCATGAGTTCCCACAATCCATCTGATATGAAGCTGTGGTTTGAATTCCACTTCCCTCCTCTTTGAAGAATAGTGAGATATCTGTGTTCAGGTTTTTGTACAGCCTCTTGTAGACTTTCTATCACTGTGTGTCTAGAGCACAGTAGTAGAGAGCTGTGTCTGCCAGGGTTAGGCCTGTTATGGTGAGTTCAGTGGATGAGTCGCTTGTTTTGGATCCATAACGATTATCAAGAATATATTCAGAGCTGTAACCTTTGGCTCCTTTATACAGTATAAACTGAGGAGTCTGGTCAGACTGATGTCTGTACCAGTGAAGGTAAATTTCTCTGTAGCTTGTTTGATAGGAGCAGGTGAGTGTGACAGATTGCCCCTCTGTCCCACTGACTTCATCTTGTACAGGAGAGATGTCGTCTGCAGCTGTTAGCCCTGGAAAAAGTGGAGAAAATCAAGCCATTAGACTAACATTGTCCATGAGGCTGAGAGGAGAAGACAGTGGAAAATGTCCAGTGTCCAGTGTTCCTCTATGGCCAGCAGCAGCTCAAGTGTTGAGAGAGTTGACTGGAGCTGAGATCACAACATGACTAGTTTGTGCATGACTGCTTGACACAGACATGTAGATGAGTGTGGCTTTTCACTGCCTGCTGTCTGATGTCAGCCTGTAGCATACAGGGAGTTATCTCCAAGCTAACAAATGACAGCAGATATGCCATGTTCTGCTCCTGTGGAATCTGCACATCAACAACAAATAGAGCTTGATGAGCTGGAGAAAGCTTTCTATATTGCTAGAAACAGGTGGATCAAAGTGTGATGCTGTCTATCATACCAAAGAGAAGTGCAGCAAGAATAATCCACAGCCAGTGTTCCATCTCTACAACAAGGTCTAAAGCAGCAGGAGAAACTAGCTGATGTTCAGCATTCAGTGTGAGAGTTGTTCTCTTCATGGCAGCAGTTTTTAATGACAGAATGGTCCAACGGGGCAACAACAGAGCAACGCCTGCTGGGTCATGTCGCCCTCTAGTGGAGGAGGAAAGTTCAACTCATGTTTTGAGAGGGGAAACATGCTGGTATCTGCTGGGTTTGTGTAGACAAGAGGTTGACTTTGGAGAAATTGTCATTTTCTACAGTTTGTACCACTGACCATGTTTGTGTGATGAGGAATCGTCGATTGAGCAGACACTCCACGTGTACAGAACAACTTGTTGGGTTCATTTGTGGAGCAGCAACGCCTCTGCAAGTCATTTTCTGTGGTGGATTTGATCAGTAAATAAGTAAGATTACCTTTTAAAACTGAGGGTTTCACTCAGACAAGAATCCTGAATGAATGCATTTTGAAATAACTTGATAACACAAGAAAATGTCTCCTAGGGCTCTGTGTTTGCAGTGTAGTGTAGCTTCTGCTGTTGGCTGTCAGGTTTTTGTACAGAGACTGTGTGTTTCCTGTCACTGTGGGCCTCACAGCACAGTAGTACAGAGCAGAGTGTGTCACTGCAGCAGAGGAGATCTCCAGATCCACACCTCGCTTGTCTTCAGACAGTTTAGTAGAAATCCTTGGGTCTGATTTGAGGATCTGTGCTGACTTTTCAATTCCTGTGATCATCAGGAGGACTTCTGGCTGTTTTCCAGGATATTGTCGATACCAGAAGAAGTAATCACCAACAGCAGTTTTGTTGTAGTTGTATGACAGAGTAACTTTGCTGCCTTCTAAACTGAACTCTTCAGTCTTGATTGCAGTGAGATCTTGACAGTGAACATCTGCCAACATAGATGTGTCTCACATTAGTGAATTTAAACAATAATCCAGAATACATTTGACAGACTTGGTTGAACGAAGTCAACACAACCAGACATTAAGTTTCATTCATGGAATTTTTTTTCAACCTACATGGTAGTTTATTTAAAACACGGCTTACCTTCAATGATCCACATGAACAACAGAAAATAAAATGACAACATGTTGAATGACAGAAGAACAAAGTGTAAAATGAAGAGCTGCTAGTTCCCTGGTCTTTCTGTAGCTTCCTGTCACTATTCAGCCCCTTGTGCTTCCTGATGGTTCCTCCCCTTCAAATGCCATTGCTGCTGTCATGGGCGTTTTTAAAGTTCTCCAGAGGTTTTTGTACAGAGACTGTGTGTTTCCTGTCACTGTGGGCCTCACAGCACAGTAGTACAGAGCAGAGTGTGTCACTGCAGCAGAGGAGATCTCCAGATCCATTTGGGTTTTCTCTTCATTCACTTTAAAAGACAGTCCAGAGTTTGGATCTGGTTCTGATAATACTCTACTTGTTCCTGAGTGAGAGAGGAGCAGCTGTGGTGGTTTTCCTGGATCTTGACGATACCAGAAGAAGTAATCGTCATATGCTGCAGTTTTGGAGTAGTTGTATGACAGAGTAACTTTTCTGCCTTCCAAACTGAACTCTTCAGTCTTGATTGGAGTGAGATCTTGACAGTGAACATCTGCCAACATAGATGTGACTCACATTAATGGATTCAAACAATAATCAAGAATACATTTGACACACTGGGTTGAACCAACTCAACACAACCAGCCTGTAAGTTTCATTCATGGGAATTTTTTTCATACGACATTCACTAGTATACCAAATTATTTAAAACACGGCTTACCTTCGATGATCCACATGAATAACAGAAAGTAAAATGACAACATGTTGAATGACAGAAGAACAAAGTGTAACATGAAGAGCTGCCAGTTCCCTGGTCTTTCTGTAGCTTCCTCTCACTATTCAGCCCCTTGTGTTTCCTGATGGTTCCTCCCCTTCAGATGCCATTGCTGCTGTCATGGGCGTTTTTAAAGTTCTCCAGAGGTTTTTGTACAGAGACTGTGTGTTTCCTGTCACTGTGGGCCTCACAGCACAGTAGTACAGAGCAGAGTGTGTCACTGCAGCAGAGGAGATCTCCAGATCCACACCACGCTTGTCTTCAGTCAGTTTAGTAGAAATCCTTGGGTCTGATTTGAGAAACTCTTCTGAATCTTGATATCCTGCAATGGACAGGAGGAATTCTGGTGGTTTTCCTGGATCTTGACGATACCAGAAGAAGGAATCACGACCAGTTGCTTTCTCTGAATATTTGTATGACAGAGTAACGTTGCTGCCTTCCAAACTGAACTCTTCATCCTCGACAGGAGTGAGATCTCCACAATCAGCATCTGCAAAAACAGATTTGACTCACAGTCATGGATTTAATCAATGAAGCAGATTACATTTGACATACTGGGTTAATCAACTGCAGCCAAACCAGACTCATGAAGAATTAGCTTCATCTGACATTTTGTTTGTATGCCAAGTGATTTGAAGTGTGTCTTACCTTTAATAATACACACCAGTAACACGAAGTAAAATGACAACATGTTGAATGACAGAAGAACAAAGTGTAAAATGAAGAGCTGCTAGTTCCCTGGTCTTTCTGTAGCTTCCTGTCACTATTCAGCCCCTTGTGTTTCCTGATGGTTCCTCCCCTTCAAATGCCATTGCTGCTGTCATGGGCGTTTTTAAACTTCTCCAGAGGTTTTTGTACAGAGACTGTGTGTTTCCTGTCACTGTGGGCTGCACAGCACAGTAGTACAGAGCAGAGACTGATGGCTGCAGCTTCTGGATCCTCAGAGGAACTGATGTGTTGATGATTTGAGCATCAAATTTCTCTTTGGGGAACTCTGCATCATTATCTCCTGAATCATAGCTGTTGCGCTGCAGCATAAACTTGGGGACACCGTTTACCTCTTGTTTGTACCAGAACAAATAGGCGTTTTTGTTGTTGCTGGTCTGAAATGTACAAGCAAGTGTAAGTGACTCTCCTTCAGTAGCAATAACATCTCCTCCATGCTGGATCACTCTGTCTTCTCCTTTACACTCTAGGGAAGAACAGAGCACGCAGAGCAAGAAATGAATGAATGAGGATGAATAATGAAAGAAGAAGAAATGCTCAGGTTTCAAGTTACCTTTCCAGAGAGTCAGAATCAGGATGTTTGTCAACCAGTGTTTCATGTCTGTAGTGAGAGGGGAGGAGAGAGAGGAAGAGCATTGATGCTCTGATGGATCTGGGCCTTCACATCATTGGTCCTTCACCTTCATCATTTGTTGAGGAAGTCTTGTTTAAATTGTAATCAGTGGCTGTTGAAAGTGGATGGGTGGATATTTCACCTTGGTTCTTCTCCAGAGAAGTTCATGAGGGCTTTAAACCTCTGACCTTTCAGTTATGGGAGAATCTCTTTCACTGCTACCTCCACCAGATTACTCTGCCATTTTCATTCAATCAGAATATTCATTCCTATAATTATATGTTCACTGACATTACTGTTAACATTTCATTGAAACTTCATAAACAAGAGACTTTACTGTTTTTTTGTTTCCTCATGTTTCACATGGTCTGTCAGATTTGGGGATCTGGCAGTGAGCTCTTGATATGATGATGTCACTCTGAGGACAGATGGACTCACTCATGTTTATTAATTATTATTATTTTTTTTTTTAATTGTGCCTCTATAATTGCTCCCAAGGGTAAAGATTATTGAAATAGATTGGACTGAATGACAAACTGTGCTGATGCTGTCAGCGGTCTTGGTAAAATTTAATCTTGAATCAAGGAAACTTCACCAGAAATAAACCAAATTCCACCAAATATTGAAGGTTGTTTTAGAGTTCATGGTTTCTCCTACCTTATGTTTACATTTACACATTATTTTGAAAATTCAGTTGTTACTGTGTCTTTATTTGTTATTAAAGACACGGGAAAAATGAGACACAAGTATTGAAATGACTGTGAGTTATCCTGGAGATGACATGAGCTCCACCACTAGATCACATCCACAACTGTAGTCTCAATAATCGTGGAGATAAAGGACATCCCTGTCAAGTGCCAACATCTAGAAAAATAATGACAATTAAACACTTGTTGAAATTGAATTATATATATTTTATCACTGAGCACCAAGGTAATTACTACACATCAGAGTGATGCTGTTTTAGTTTGTCAGGGCAACATGTCAGTGTGCTGATGCGATAACGCCACTCGAGGGCGCTGTTGTCCAATAGCAGGAGCAACTGAAGTGTGTAAATACTCTCAGAGGACACGACAGGTTTTTGTACAGAGACTGTGTGTTTCCTGTCACTGTGGGCCTCACAGCACAGTAGTACAGAGCAGAGTGTGTCACTGCAGCAGAGGACATCTCCAGATCCATTTGGGTTTTATCTTCATTCACTTTAATATAAAGTCCAGAGTTTGGATCAGCTCTTCTCATTATTGCTCCTGTTCCCAAGTGGTAGAGGAGGAACTGTGGTGGTTTTCCTGGATCTTGACGATACCAGAAGAATTGATCACTGCCAGTTGCAGTTTTGGAGTATTTATATGATAAAGTAACTTTGCTGCCTTCCAAACTGAACTCTTCAGTCTTGATTGGAGTGAGATCTTGACAGTGAACATCTGCCAACATAGGTGTGACTCACATTAATGGATTTAAACAATAATTCTGATTACATTTGACACACTGGGTTTAATGATGTTGACTCAGCTAGACTGTACTTTTTTTTTCATTCCTATTTTTTCATTTAGAAGTTTCTTCATACATGAAATGATTTCAAACGTCTTACCTTCAACAACACACAAGAGCAACAGAACGTATATTGACAACATGTTGAATGAATGAAGAGCTGCTAGTTCCCTGGTCTTTCTGTAGCTTCCTGTCACTATTCAGCCCCTTGTGTTTCCTGATGGTTCCTCCCCTTCAAATGCCATTGCTGCTGTCATGGGCGTTTTTCAACTTCTCCAGAGGTTTTTGTACAGAGGCTGTGTGTTTCCTGTCACTGTGGGCTGCACAGCACAGTAGTACAGAGCAGAGTCTGACGGCTGCAGCTTCTGGATCCTCAGAGGAGCCGATCCAGCGGTGAAGTTCAGCTGGGACTGAAACCTGCCTCCAAAAGCTTGTTGGTCAGTCCCGGTGGTATAACGATCTGTCCTGAGGACAAAGACAGGAGGGCGTCCGCTGCTCTGGATGAACCAGAACAGGTCAGGGCTGCTGCCGCTGTACTTACAGCTGAGCGTCACCAGGCTTCCCTCCACAGCAGCCACCGCTCCAGGCTGCTGGTCCACCCAAGCACCTCTGCATCCTGGGTACATCCCAACATACGTTTACATTTCAATTGAAACAATAATAATAATAATAATAATAATAATAATAATAATAATAATAATAAAAGTATGGATTATTACAGTCAGGCGCCAAATTACACGTAATCTGCACAGCCCGGTCTGGAATGTCTTGCGGATCGGTACCAGGTCGCAGACCAGTGGTTGGGGATCACTGCAATAGTGGTCCATAACATTTGTTACGGACCACTAACCCTAACGCTAACCCTAACCTAACCCTAACCCAACAAATGTTTTGAGCTTCTAAATGCAGGTTTAATAACAAGGACTGGAATTACAATGATTTCTCTGACTAACTTCCATATAAACTGACTTGGAGAAAGTTGCTGAGGTTAGTGGAAACATGACTGCAATAAAGTTGTCGCTTACGCTGCCGTCAGCTGGTCACTTGTTCCTCCATTCAACACTTCAGTCCCAGGAACTACCGTCTCACGGAGGGGAAACGCCACCTTGTGGTCAAATCTCAGAATGCACTTTACACTGATTTCATGAAATTGCATATAAAATAAACAAAACCATGGCTCCTTATATCAAATATTTACTTTTTTTTCACCAGTCTGACCACATTTTTGGTGGGTGACACATAAGTCTTTTCTTGTAAATTTAGGACTTTAGAGGGTTTTTTTTTTTCTCATAAATTTGTGATTTTATTTATTTATTTATTTATTTATTTATTTATTGGTAAATTTACAACTTTAATCTTGGAAATTCTGCCTCCATAGTCTTTTTCCCCTACAATGGCCATCATACTCTGCCGTACCTTTCCGTTTCTTTTGAGAGGTTGGGATCTCAAGGTGGGGCTGAATCAGAGCTGAGGATTGACTCATTTTGAATGTTATGAAATCAGTATTGGGGTTGAATTGCAGGTGAGAGATTGAAAAAAAAAAAAAAACCTCACCTGTTGTTTACTGTGACAGCTGAGAAACCCTTCCCTCCGGTAAACAGCTGATTTCAAACCAAAGACTGCTGCGTCTAACTCCATACATGTTGATGTGATTTACATGCATGCAGCTTCCAACCTTTTGTCATATTTATCTGTTGGAGCCAGAATGTAGTTTTTTGTTTGTCTCATTTTATCTTCCTTTATCCATCTGAAACTCTGACTGTACGTGTGTACGTGCAGTTCTTACGTTGAACACAACTCATGTTTGAGTTGATGAATGGAAACGTTATTGTTTTGCAGTGAATGTGGACAGTTACATTACACCTGTGCTAAGGTGAGCATGTTTATTGGTCTCTGTGAATAAATGGATCGTGAATCCAAAGATAGACGCTGGACACTGGTTTATTTTTAGTCTCTGGATTCTTTCAAATCTTCCAAATGCGCAGTCACAGGTTGGTACACGCCGGTACAGTAAAAATTAATTTCAGGTTTTGGATGTTTCCCCTCAAGCAAATGAGGCTGACTGATGCTCTTCATCAGGTAAAATAAGACTAATATGTGTTTATACGCCAGTGTGATTGTTTGCTGCAGTACTCAGAGATTTTGATGCTTTAATGGTCTGACAGAAAGAAATCAGCTTAACATATTATATCATATTAAGTTAAAACAAGAATAAGAACAGGCCTCATGAACAAAGCAAAACCAAACAAAGGAATGTTTATAAAATTTTCTTTCTTTATGGATAGATAATACAATTTACAACCTGTGAATGGATTACACGCTCAAAATTGCATAGGTTTTGACTGAAACTAAAGAGAGAGGAATCAGATTACAGAGTGCCACTTCAGTGACGCCACAGTTTGGACTGAGAGAGACAGCATCACACTTCCTGTCAGCTCTGAGCCTACTGAGCATGCTCAGTGGGACAACATGAATCTCAGCATCTTTTGGGTTTTGTTTTGTTTGTTTTTTTGTCAAAAAGCCACATTGCAATCACTTTGCTGAATCTGATTCTTGCTTCTTGGCTCCTTGACAAAAAAAGAAAAGAAAAACAAATTCTCTGAGCCTTTTTCTCATAAATCTGTGACTTTATCATCTCAGAATTTCATCATAAATATCCCATTTTTTTTTCTTGTAAAATCACAGCTTCTTTCCTGGAAATTTTGAGTTTTTTTCTCAGAATATCACCACCCCCAAGTCCAGGTGGAGTGCGGCCATGGCTGACAGTGATCCTGTGCTCCATCAGAGCCGGTCGAGGTGCTTCACCTGTAGAAACACCTGCGCTGCAGAACACACACACACACACACACACACACACACACACACATTCAGTACACAGAGCTCTGCCCTCTGCTCCGTTCAGGCGGCGCGCAGCCTGTAGCGAAACCGAACGTCCTTGGCGGGCAGCAGGATGCCCAAGCCGGCTCGGCTGGTGTCCAGGGTGACCTTGGGCTGACCTTCCACCAGCTGGAGGTCAAAGTGGAGCAGCAGGAGGAACAGGAACTGCTTGATCTCGTTGATAGCGAAGTAGCGTCCGGGGCACATGGTGGCGCCCGAGCCGAAAGGCATGCAGTAATACTTCAACCTCTGGCCGTCCTTGTAGAAGTCTGTCTTCTGTCTGCCGTCCTGCACGAATCGGTCGTAGCGGTACATCTGTCGGCCAAACAGAGAGACGGGCTGGGTGAGGGTTTGCCTTGGTAGCCTGACCCGGCTAAGGAGAACAACTTTACCACAACTAGTAGTCCAGTAATTTTAAGCCAAATAAGGGGTCAACGTCAAACAAATTGCAACAGAAACAAACTCAACTGATTTTGTATCCTCAGTTTGTCCTGAGTGAGGGAAAAAAAAGCCCCGAAGACTCTCACTGGGGGAAAGTTTCAAAAAAGACCAAAATATAGCCCATTCAAACGCCTATGAATTTTTCATCATGTGAATAGGGTAAAAATTTTAATCTTTAGGTATCACCATGAATATTGCTGAGTTGATTACTTACCTTGAGACAAATAAAAAATGTATTGCAAGTTTTTTGAAATTGTTTAGTAACATAAGCTAATTTGCATACATTTGCATAAACTCCACAGTTTTACTACAGAGGGCATATAAAGTGGTCTTCTTATGATACTAGCATGAAAATTGGGATGAGCTGTCTCCATGGGTCACTTGACAAGTAACCACTTAGAAATTTCAAAATGGCTGCCATTTTTCAAGATTGCTACCACCTTAGTGGAGCAGTTATGACATGCTCCTTTCTTTTTGAGAACCTCATCAAGGTTACAAGGTGCAACTGCCAGTCAGACTGCAGCACCCTGAGATGCAGTTGTGTAAAAAACAATATGGGATGCACCCCAGCCTGTGGACACTGCAGGGGAGTGAGCTGCACCAATTCAAAGCAGATGGCCTGTGACGAGGATGAAGATGAGATTCTCTAGTTGTGCAATGAGTATGTAATTTGATAGTTGGATCCAACCACTTTTTATTTTACCCTATACCTTTTGTCTTCTGCATTTTCCTTGTCTCTTGTTTGTTCCTCAGACTTATCTCCCAGAAACAGCCTCACGGACCCAACTCCAAACCTCATCTCTGCAATGATAATTGCTAAAGACTGGTTTTAAGCTCCTTCTTCCTTAATGTTCATTGGTAGCCTAAATGGGTTCCATTCAGACCTTAATGTTTAGTATTTGACTGTTAAATGTCAACAGGATTGATTACGAGATTTTCACCTGGCTATACCCAAGAATTATATCTGTTGTAGCATTTATGCAAATTATTGTGTATGTAATTCAAATATGCACCATTGGCTCATGTCAATAAACAATTTAAAAAAACTTGCAATACATTTTTTATTTGTCTATATGTAAGTAATCAACTCAGCAATTTTCATGGTGATACCTAAAGATTAAAATGTTTACCCTATTCACATGAGAAAAAAAGTTAATATGTTTGAATGGGCTATATTTTGGTCTTTTATGAAACTTTCCCCCAGTGGGATTCTTCATGGTTTTTTTTTCCCTCACTCAGGACATACTGAGGATACAAAATCAAATGAGTTTGCTTCTGTTGCATTTGTTTGATGTTGAGTCATAAAATGACTGGACTACAGCAGCTGAGATATTCACCATTTTCCCTTTTTTTTTTTTTTTTTTTATATATATTTTTATTTATGAAACAGACCCTAAAGTCTGGCTTTCACTCCCTTTTCCTATGATATGGAGGCACTTTTTAATTGTTGGTTTAAATCCGGGGTGTCAAACTCAGACTCAAAAAAGCTGCGGGACTCTATGAGAGCCATTACAAACATGAACACCACTAAGAAGCGCCTCAGTACTGATGATGATCTGGTGAAGGCAAATGAACTGAATGACTTTTTTCCCAGGTTTGGAAACCATGATTTTTCTGAGGAATGTAATAATCTCATGGAAACTATTCTAACTGATGTTAGTTGTAGGATTGTAATTGACCCACACAGGATTCAGTCTGTCTTTAAACATGTGTGCACTAAAAAAATCCACTGGCCCTGACGGCATCTCTCTTAAAGGCATGTGCAGAAGAGCTCAGTCCAGCTTGGTGCCCCGTCCTTCAGCGGTCTGGAGATGCACACACTCTTCCTGCCCTGTGGAAAAAATCCACCATAGTTCCTGTAGCTAAGAAACCATGTCCAGCTGATAATAATGATTTCAGACCTGTGGCCCTGACTTCGATTGTTATGAAGAGCTTTGAGAAATACATGTTGTCTGTGCTTAAGGCAGAAGTCAATTTGGCACTTGACCCATACCAGTTTGCTCATAGGCAGGGGGAGAGGTACTGACGACGCCATCAGCAGCATCACCCACTTCACTGTCAGGCACTTGGAATGCCCAAAAGCATATGCACGGATTTTATTTACTGATTTTAGCTCGGCTTTTAACACACTTCAACCCATCTGCACATCTCAAAACTGAGCCAGATGAGCGTCAATCAAGTGGTATTTTTCCTTTTTAACCAGTCGAAGTCAGCAGGTAAGAGTCAATAAAACCCTCTCAGAATGCAAATCAGTCAGCACAGGTGCCCTGCAGGTGTTGTGTCAGCTCTCCAGTCCTTCTTACACTTTACACTAATGACTGTACAAACAGCCAGGGAACCTTGTTTTTAAATTTTCTGATGACACCGCCGTTCTCGGTCTACGGCACAAAGATTCTAGCACCTCAGCCTATTTTTCTGAAATAGAAAACTTTGTGCAGTGGTGTGACGCTCACCACCTTATTCTGAATGTTAAAAAAAACTAAAGAGATGGTGTTAGACCCGAGATCAGTTGGGGACCATAGTCCTGTTGTTATACATGACTCATCCATCGAGCAATCAATCAATCAACCAAATCAATCAATATATCTTTATTTGTCCCCAATGGGGCAATTAGTTCCTCAACAGAAGGAGGACACACAACAAAGAGTACAAATGCGCAGGACGTAGTAAATTACAATTCCAAGTGCACATTATAGACAATTTTAAGTGCACATTTTAGGGGGAAAAAAAAGAATAAATAAATGATCACTCGAATTAGAGAGATCATTACAAATTAGGGAGACTATTGCACCCATCTACCTTTTCCTCCTGGCATTTAAAAGAGAAACAGCGGAGGGTACAAAGGAGTGCTTATATCTGTTCGTTTTTGCAAGTGGGAGTCTGAGTAGTGAACCTGATGGTAAAAACTGGAGCTGTTGGTGTAAGGGATGAGAGCAGGCAGACAGGATGGAGGTCAGCAGGTCAGCTCATACGAGTATCTTGGAGTTTATTTAGATGACACTTTTAGCTGGAATGTGCGTGTTGAAAGTCTGTGTTCTCGTTTACAGCAAAGACTGTATTTTCTGCGCAGACTGAGAGCGTTTGAGGCGGACAGAAGCATCATCAGGCAGTGCTAGAGGGCTTAGTCCGATGTGGGATGCCGTCCTCACTGCAAAGCTGAAAACTAAACGCGCTCGTCTGGTGCTCACGGCCCTGAAGGTGGGAGGAGAAAGTGACTGTCAGACGCTGAAGTCTGTTTACGAACAAACTGCTCTGAGGCGAGCCCAGAGGACAGCGACTGACCCGTCCCATATTCTTCATCTGGAATATGACCTCCCACCCTCGGGCAGACGATACAGAGTCAAACTGTAAACTCAACCGTTTGAAGAACTCATTCATTCCAACCTCCATCAAGTTCACAAACAATGCTGCTTGAGGCCAAAGTTTGTGCAATAACTTTTATCGTGCCTTTATTATGGTGATCTTTTGGCATGTATAATGTACGTATAGTGTGTGTGTGTGTTATGTTATGGGTTATGTGCAGTACTGCTGCTGATGATGTAGTGTTTGTTGTCATTGTGGCTGTCGAGGCATTTACGACGCAGCTGCTGAGTCCAAAACAAATTTCCCTGAGTGGGACAATAAAGTTTATCATATCGTATCGTAAATACTGACGGGGCCGTATTAAACAACTACAAGCTGTTTGAGGCCGGTCGATTTTTGACCCAAATATGATGAAACTATGTCCTGTTTAGAAATAATGATTCATCATTCACAAGTATGAATTTCACATGAAACATTACTTCCCAAAAATGTCTTTCTATAAAACAAAACAGGGAACTCTAAAAACTAAACTGATCCGAGTGGAAAATGACATGAAAAGAGTGGCGAGGGGGCGGGGCCTGGCGGTGTTGGGAGCTTGATTGGGGCTGCATGAATCAGTGCAAATTTTAGTTCAAACTACAAGGGAAGGTTTATTGCTGAGCCAGTTTTTCTTAAATTAGCAAAAGAATATTCATAATTATTAAAAAAGATTTCAGATCTGAACACAGCCTTTAAACTCGTCCTCATTTTGCTGAGGACCCCCTGGAAGACCGTCAAGGACCTCTGGAGGGCCCCGGGCCCCACTTTGAGAACCACTGTTCTACAAGTTCTATTCTGGAGAGGTAGGAGGGAAGGTTTGGTTTGTGCTTGCTAACAGAAAGCAGATGTTCGAGCTCAAACCCCCCTGGATTTATAGCTCTCCACTCACTTCCACAGCAAAACAGCCCCCAAGATAAAATCACACTTTTAGCACAGAACCAACACCGACAAAGACCATTATGACAGTATCATGCTCCTCCTGCTCCCTGTGCTCCTCCTGCTCCCTGTGCTCCCTAGTCTCTAGCTCAGGTTACTAAATCTTTGTTATTCCCCAGTGCAGCCTGCCTCTGCTCCTCCTGGCTCCCCTTCCCTGTGAAACTTGTGCAGTATTGTGCAATTGTGCAGCGCTGATTACACACACATGCATCACAGCTCCACCACAGGAAGTGCTGTGTGTGTGTGTGTGTGTGTGTGTGTGTGTGTGTGTGTGTGTGTGCCGTGGCTCCCGTACCTCCGGCTGGTCGTAGATCTCGGGGTCCATGTGCATGCTCCTCGGGTACAGGGTGATGATGTCTCCCTTCCTCACGGCCACCGACTGCTCGGCCTCCAGCGGCAGGCTGAAGTCCTCCTGCGCCACCCGGATGTTCATGGAGGACGAGGAGTGGCGGAGGCTCTCGTTGACGGCGCTCTCTGTGAAGGCAGAGCGGAGTGCTCGTTACCGTGGCGCCTGGCGGCCGGCGGCGGCCCGCGGACCTCAGTTTGCACAAACAATACAAAGACATGCTCTCTTATGGTCCGTGCCCACAGGTGTGTGTGTTTGACGCCAGGTGAAGAGCTGCTTCAGAGTGAACACATGAACGTTTAATACCTCTGAGTCCTGATGAAACACTTTGAATCCAGGGAGCATTTCTGTCATCCTGATTCTGCTGCTTTTTATTTCAATTTAAACTTTTTCCTCCACTTTTAGTACAAATTGAAATTTCTAATGTAGACTTGAGTTGTAATTTAGACTCAAGGTTCCTTTATTGTGACTGCACAAGGCGAGCCTCCTGACGCCATGTTCACTCATAATAGCCATTAAAAAATAGTTCAAACTAACTAAAATAATAAAAAAGTTAAAAAAAAAAAAAAAGTAAAATAGTAAAAAAAAAAAAAAAAGTAAAAACTAAAAACTAAGAGTTAAACTAAGGAACTATTTAAGGTACCAGATGTATAAATAAAAATATATAAAGTATAAAATATGAATGTAAAAATGTGTTTTCTGTAAGCTATAAGGACAAGGGGAGACTGGGGAGCTGTAGGCGTGTTCTGGAAACCAGAACACACCTGTGGACACATCCGGGAGCCCTGAAGTCAAACCAGGTGTGGAAGCTTGGCCTCAGGCATCCTTAACGCGCTCTCATAAGCAGTTAAACAATGAGTCACTTCTGAAAATGGTTTGACACACGAGGTAGTCATGGATTACTCGCAATTGCTCACATATTAAAACTGAACAGGGTCACTTTGCTTCGCTGCTCGTCAGGCCATCCCTCGCTCCGTTAGTTTGGCAGCTGATCCTGACTTAGTCTGAGTTTTAGTCGATGAAATCTATAGAAGTTTTGGTCTCATTTATACACACACACACACACACACACACACACACATAGATAGATAGATAAATACGCAGACACACACATATACATATATACATACATACATATATTTTATACATATATGTAGTATATGTATGTGTCCTCTCCAGATGACTAAAGATGTCATTTCTTCCATCTTGGATTATCTGTCACACCACTTGGTGTCGCTGTTGTCGCCTGTGTGGTTTCACCCTGCAGACACACATTTGTGTCTGTTGTCGTGGTGCTGAGGCAGACTGGAGGATAATCCAGCCTCACACAGGATAATCCTTACACTTTGCTGAAGGTTTGATGATGTTAAACTAACCTGGTTTATTCTCTTTCTGTCTTGCTATCAAATAAACTGTCTGTCCTGAGTCAGGCCCCTGACACTGGGCAGGACTTTGATTGAGGAAAACTGGAACAATAAATGAAGAAACCTGAACACCCCGAGTCAGCGCAGAATTTAAAATTTGCTTGCCTTATTCCCTCAAGCCTTATTAAGGGGAGCTGAGCTGTAGTTCACACCCTGCTGTAAATGGATGTGAGGCTGCAAAACCTGCCCTGGATCAACAAACAGTGTCAGCATCACATCAGACAAAGTGCCAGTGAAAGTACCCAGATAGAGCAGCTGGTCCAGTTGCTCTCTGCTCAGGTTGATGTCTCGGTCGCTGAAGTCGTCCATCCCCCAGAGCTTCAGGAGGCTGTGGATCTCCTGGCGGACAGCCTCCAGGGCCTCCGGGTGGCTCACCAGGTGGTACATGGCCCAGAAGGTAGCCGGGATCGTGTTCCCCACGGACGCCCAGAGGATGGCAAAGTGATGAGCTGGAAACAGGAAACGGCAAAGAGGTCAGATGTTTGGTTTGGAGAGATGTCCATTAAGGCTCATTTCTGCTCCTTTATGTAGGAAAATAAACACAACCGAGGTCGTAATAATGGAGCTGAGGCAGCGTTGTAGATGCCAGTGGTCTGTGAGGTCATTAAACACATCACCACAGGAGGACGGACTATTTCACCGTGTTTTATTTCACCTGCGTTTCAGATTATATGCATCCCAGCTACGAGTCATCACGACGAACTCATGTCTAATAACCAAAGTTACTGTTAAGACACTCTGAA
This sequence comes from Myripristis murdjan, assembly GCF_902150065.1. Classification (NCBI taxonomy): domain Eukaryota; kingdom Metazoa; phylum Chordata; class Actinopteri; order Holocentriformes; family Holocentridae; genus Myripristis; species Myripristis murdjan. Next base: position 34,502,234 of record NC_043996.1, read on the forward strand.
GTCTTGACGATTATCAGGTGGCGCTCACCTCTGTTGTGATGAAATGTTTGAGGAACTAGTCATTCCCTCCACAGAATGTAAAACCCCTGCGTTCAGCCACCCCCTTCAGTTTGCTCACAGATCACATAGATCTGTTGTGATGATGCAATCTGTATGGCCTTGTTCTTGAACACTTACACAACACAAATCTATACATGCAAGGACTCTGTGGACTACGGCACTGCCTCTCATACAGGCCTGCAGCTAACACGGCTTCATTTATGATTAATCTGAACTGAAACTTTCAAACTATTTTTTTTTTTTACCCAGTTTTATATTCTTTTTTGGTTACTGCTGAGTCTTTACATGTGTTATGTTCTTATGTTTTTCTTGTGCACTATGTTTTTAATATGTGGAATGAATGTGCGTTGGGGGGTGTCGTTGCTTTTAAAAGTTATAGGGTTTTTAGGCATATGGCAAATAAGCTGAAACCTGAACACTGAAAGGCCTTCCATACAAGTGTGACATCTTAAACAAAGGATTTAGCCACTTACAGTGAAGAGGTCCAACAAATAATGAGCAAAATCTAAATCAAACCAATTACTGTTGTCACAGGAAATTAGGGAAGTTGAAATGAATTTTCTGGAAGCTAGCTAGGTGTTCCCACAGTAATTTATACTTTAGCAAAATGTGAAATGGAAAAACGTCTGTATGGCTGCGACCACAGGCATTTCAGACATGACAGATCAACAAGGTGAGTTAGGTCTCGTTCAGACTGCCAGCCATATCCAGATTATCCTGGACATAATCTGTCATATCCAGATTATGTCCAGATTGATTTTAGAAAGTCTGGACATCAAAAAACCACATGGACTATAATTTTTTGCACAGGTGGTTTGAGAAGCGATTCCAGTCAGATTTGTACAGATGTGTCTCAGTCTAAACGCTCTGGATGCTTAAATGGGATTTCAAATTGTCTGTCACATCACTCGCAACGCGACACACAACGACCACATCAAATCCAGAGAGACGGAGGCACATCAGAGCCGCTGGGCCGAATCCCATAATCCCTGCTGCTGCTGCCAGGGCGATATGGAGGACAACACAGAGGACAAGCGACGCTGAAAGAAACTGTCTGCCGGCACTTTGGGGGGAGGAAGCTGCATATTTCATCACGTTGGAAAGGCGTCATCAGCGTACGTAGTTACTGACGCCTAACATTGTCATCATAGCAACCCATGCAGATAAACTGGTGATGTCAGGAGATACAAATCCAATCTGATCACTGGCAAATAAACAGTGTGTACAGTCTGTCATACAGATCTGATTTGAGAAACAAATCCAATTCGCCTGCAGTCTGAACGAGGGCTTAGTGAACCTACGGTCATGAAGATGCTGGCAGTCATAAAACAGAGCAAACATCCATGCTGGCAGCGCTCCACATGACCAAACTCAAATGACATAAGTATGCTACCTGCTTTATCCATGTCTCGAAGCGAGTTGTACTGCTCAAACAGCTCCACCCGCCTCGTGATGAACTGAGACGTGTTGGACCAGCATGACACTCTCTGTGGCAGGAAGTAGTTGATCAGCTTCTCCCGAATCGCCTTGGTCCTCCCCAGCAGCCAGATGGGAATGCGTGCAATCAGCAGTGGGAACTTTTTGTCGAACTCGATAAAGTCCTCCCTCAGTGTTTCCATGCTGCTGTGGCGTCTTTTGGACGCCGGCTTGCCGTACAAGGTGAGGAAAGTGGCCTCGAACATGACCTTGCTGCAGAACTCACACATGCTGTCCGTTCTCCAGCCGCCTTCGCCCGAGTCCTCCATCTGCCTTTTGTCCAGGTGGTCCTGCTTGAAGACCAGCAGGAGGTTACCCATCATGCTCTTTGATAAGGGAGTGAGATTGTCTCCCTGGAGGAGGTGGAAAGAGCGCTTGATCTGATCAGGCATGCCGGGGAACTTGCTGCTGAAGACAGGCGGGTAGCCGAACGTCCGGGGGGCCACCTGGTTGGAGAACTCGTGGAAGTCCAGCTGCTTGCCGCGCTTGATGATGTTTGGATACATCAAAGGGTTCATGATGAAAGTCATGTATTTACCTGGAGGGCGAGAGAGCAGAGAGCAGCTGATGGAGGATTATCTGTATATTACAGCCTAAGTTAATATACACTCACACTGTTTTTCAGACTGGAGGGGAAGTGGATTCCTTAAGAGGCTGAATCAAGGCGGTTAGTTCCTTGTCCCAGTCCCGGGCGTTCAGGTTCTGCCACTTGGTTCTTAGTCTCCTGGTTTCATACTAACTCTCCTTATCTATACAATCTATACAATCATGCATATACTTCAGCGCCATCTGTATATTGTCATGCTCATTCCATATGTATATTTTCACATCTCGTATCTCCTTTCCTTAGGTTAGCCCTTATTGTATTTTTTGAGTCTTTAGTCTTTATAGTCTCTATTGTATATTTTTAGCCTTTATTCTTTTTTTAGTTAACTTTATTGTATGTTTCTACTGTTGCTGCTGGAACACCAGAATTTCCCTGGTTGGGATCAATAAAGTATATCTATCTATCTATCTATCTATACTTCACTTTATTTATAAAGGAATTTTTTCCTTCGCCAACTGAGCACGGCGCTTATAGAAAAACTATTTTCCACAGTTTTTGTCTCGTAATTTTGTGACTTTATAATCTCAGAATTTTCAAGGTTTTTTTTTAGTTTTTTTTTTTTTTTATATTACCCCTTAATATTTTCTTTTTTTTTCTCCATTGCTCCCCATTCCATTGGCCTGTTTATTTCAGGGTATTAAAAGGCTCTCTCTAAAAAAAAATTCAGCAGATTTGAGAACTTGGTGGAAAGGTTGGTCATGGAGCAAGGAAGAACTGATTAATTTTTCACTGCGACTGACCACGGTGGGGTGTGTCTGTGGGCGTGGCTTCATGTAGAAATGCATGTAGCTTCCGAATGGATTCATGAGACATCGTGGAACTTTGTTGAAAGGCAGATACAGATACAAAAAAGAGAGAACACGGCAAGAATGTGAAGTTAAACCCAAATATAAATACAGTGGACACACGACAGTTGCAATACCATCATCTGGTCGTGTCAAATGAATAGCAGACTCCGGGATTTGTACATTATTTTGGTTTCTTGCAATGTCCGTGAGTCAGGAATTTGAGCTTTATTCTGTTATTATACTGTATTTATTCTAAGTTGCGAGTGTCAGCTATAACTTACCTGGGAGAGAAAATGACTGTAAATAACTAATAATAATATATCAGCATGAAGTACAATTTGAACACCAACCTGCTATGAGTACTGTGAATATGTCTCCATGTTTCTTTTTATATTCTTCCAGAAATTTATGGGCATCTTTTCCAAACTCCAAGGCCTTCCCAATGTAAGGAATCCAGCCTTTGATTAGTGGAGGCTCACCGTCTCTTCTGCAAAAGAAAAATCAATTTCAGAATAAATAAATCTTTGCTGTTGCGGTGTGACCAAACCCGTACCGAACGTTGGAAACGATGATGCAAACCCAGCCGATAATTTTCTTTGGAGGGAATTCCAGTTTCGCGTGTAACATCGGCATAGATCAGTTGACTTTATTAATGTTTTTGGACCTCATTTTCATGCTTTCACTGTGTTTGATATTGTTTTGCTGATTTGCGATTCTCTTCTATTTAGGACTCGTATTTTATTGTCATGGTTTTATTTGCTTGCTTTATGTCTCTCTTCTGAGTCTTACATTTTCTATCTGGCCCTTAGAGTAGACTGTCTACAGCTTTATTTGTTTTAAATTCTGTAGCGGTTGACTTCTTTCACGTTGTCACCTTTACCAGACCAAGACAGATGACTGTGGAGCTGTCTTGTGAACAACAGCCCAGTAATCCGAGGCTCTCTGATTGTGACAAAAAGTGAAAAACCTTTATTCAGCAAGGGACAACAGCCAACACAGCGTCTTCTTTTAAAATCACCCATAAAATATTTATAATGTTTGCTCTCTGCCTGGGAGAGCAAGTCCCGGCGGTATGAATAAAACGAAGATCTGTTGTCACTTCTTTTTTTGCCTGCTCTTGTTTCAGAGGCCCTTTTCAAGGGCGTTGCCAGGAGCAGCTGTTAATTTCTAACCCCGACAGCAGTGTTTTCATGCCTGTACGGCGTCCCGGTGCCCGGCCCGGTGCCAGGCCCGCTGCCAGGCCCGGGCAGATCCTGACAGGCTGAATGCAGAGCTGGAGGAGGTGAACAAGTGACTCTGAGGAATGTCACGTACAGACGGTGTGTGTGTGTGTGTGCACGATACCACGCAGGCCATGATTCAGCAGGTTGAACAGGAGATATACATAGATAGATAGATAGATAGATAGATAGATAGATAAATGGATAGGTAGACAGAAAGAAACACATTCATCCTAAAAAAAATAAATAAAAAAAAAAAAGTATCACCACATAATCCAACAGTTGTGGACAGATCACAGCAGCAAACAGCACAGCCCATAGAAACAGAACGGGTTGAACCTGCACGGACCTTCGTGGGCCTTTGGTTCAGGGCAACTCTGCTGCCATGTCAAGGATACAAGGAAGTTTATTGGTTATTATCCAACAGGTTGTATAATGAAATTAAAATGTGGTTCCCTCTTGATTGATTTATTAAACATGGAGGAGTGCAGATGGTGCATTTAGTCTCACAGCCTGAGGGAAAAAGCTGCTCTGTAGTCTGGTGGGTATCTTTAGCCTGACGGCAGCAGGTGAACAGGCTGTGGCTGGGGGGGCTGTTGTCTTTTAGGATCTCACCTCACCTCCCCGATATCACTGACTACGTTTACATGCACACCATATTCCGGTTAAGGTCACTGCGCTGCGGCAACTGGAATATTCTGTTTACATGTTACTTGGCATGTTCCCGTGTTTCGGCGTATTCCACTCTCTGATGTAATGCCACACTCAGCCTGCGGGGGGCAGCAGCACGCGTATAGGCGTCTGGTCTGCCGGAAATACAGACGAAGAAGTCTTCTTCAACGTCTTCTTCTTTTTTTTCTTCTTCTTCTGTCGCTATTTCGATGTTTTCTCCCATCGATATCCTCCGTGATATTGAAGTCCGGCTCTGGCTGCTGTTCGCCATGCCGTTTTCCCCGCTTGCAGTAACCATAGCAACAAAGACGCCCCAGGATTCATTGTGAGTCGAGCATGCGCAGTCGTGACTGAATATTCCGGTTCGGGGAGTTTTCCGACTAAGGAGTTTACATGGCACAGTATTCCGGTTGGAACAGGCACATGCCAGGGGTCTGATTCGGGATTCTCTCCAACTGGAATATGACCTTAATCTGGTTCGGTGTGTTTACATGACACGTGCACAACCGGAATATTGAGGATATTCCAGTTAATACAGGAATAAGGTGTGCATGTAAACGTGCTCACTGATGCTTGGTAGATGGGTGCCAGTGATGTTTTGGGCAGTTTTAGTCACTCGTTGCAGAGCCTTCCTGTCCTGGGCCGTGCACATCCCATGCCAGTTTGTGATGTTTCCAGTCAGGATGCTTTCAATCGCTCCTTTGTAGAAGTTGACAAGAACGTGGCGTGGGAATTTTACAGCCGTTTGTGAGCTTTTTTTAACCAGGGCAGAGATATGTGAAGTCCATGACAGGTTCTCTGTTATGTTGATTCCCAGGAACTTGAAACTGCTCACTTGCTCCACCTCAGCTCCACTGATGTAGACGGGGTTGTGTGTCTTGTCGGCAGAAGAGTTGGTTTGCTTGCCGCTGATGGATCTCTGTGTCACAGTGTTGCAGCTCGCAGCAAAAACCGATTCACATCATCTGCTGCTCATAAAGCTGTTTAGATCAGACACTAATTCACAGCCTGTGGCGTTAAGAAGAGCTAAATAGAGGTGAGCTCCATTAATCCTAATTAGCTGCTTTGTTGAAAAGTGTTCTGGCACAGCCTCCGGCAACATATCAGACTCTACCCCTCTCACAAGCAACATTTTTTTTTTTTTTTTAAATCAGAATGAAAATCAGCAGCTGCTCTGAAAGTGAGGGGGACCCGGCTGCACGCACACACTTTAGCATTAAAAACATAAAATAATGCGCTGTCAAAGTTTCCAGAGTGCAAATTCAAAGTCCCTTTTCCCCCAGACGCAAGCGAGTAACTACAGGAATATCACAGGAATATCACAGAAATATCACAGAAATATTACAGAAATATCACAGGCGACTGTGTGAGTTCCCCTCCGAAAAAAATAAAATAAATAAATAAATAAATAAATAAACATCCCCCGCCGCTGGTGAAATGAAAACAGTAGCTGAAGCCAAAAATAAAACAGAAATACATGAAATGTGTTATAATCCCAATTATAATGTGAAACTGAAAAAAAAAAAAATGTTTCCAACTTTTCTGCTCAGCTTTGATTTCCAGAGCTGCTCGTTCTTTACCATCGTCATCAAGTAACATGAGTTTATTTACTGCTGCTGCGCTGTGACCTTTGACCTCTGACCACATATGATGACCCACATGAGTGACCCTGTTCCACTTTACCTCCCCTGGCACTCATTTAGGAGCAGAGAGAAGCTTCCCATCAGCGGTTAGAAACATGAACGTCAGTGTACACAGCTTGATAATACTAAAATATAACATAGAATATATAAACATAAATAATTAGTCAGCGCTATGAAAGGTTTTCTCTCTATGTGACACAGTAAAGGCGGCTGGTGGCTGTCAGCTGACAGAAGGCCGAGGCAGGGGAGCGTCTCGGCTGCCTGGGAAGGCAAACAGACGGCGAGGTACCGGCTGATAAAAAAGACACAGGCAGGCGAATCGAGCACAAACACTCTTTTGTTTGCTTTCATTTGTGTGCAGCGGTGATTTTCAGGAGCTGCAGCGAGTCTCCAGGTCTCTTCCTCTCGATGAGGAGCAGAATTAACTGCAACTAACAGTTTTTTGTTTACGCTTGTTTACGCTTTCCCCAAAAGGCCAGAACATTTTAAAATTCAGTTCATTTGATGCCAAGAGCCAAACAATGAAGACAGAGTGGAAAGTCCCAGCCCAGCGAGCAGCAGCGAGCCGGCGCCTCCCGAACGGACACACACGCTGTGCGAGGGCTGCACACACACACACACACACACACACACAGCAGTAAATTTCTACCTGAGGGAGAATACATGAGCAAACACGCTGACATGAACCTACAGGTTGTTTTAATCGTGTTTACTCGTGCAGTTATCAGTCAGAAGCCAAACTCACAGAGAGGAGGCAGCGCTGAAATGTTTTGTCTATGTCGAACACAATGAAGGGGGGCGGGGGTCGGGGGTCGCAGGATTCCTGGCATGCCAGTGACTCCCGTGGGAGGAGCTTACCACAGCCTTACGGTTTCAGTATGACTGGGAGAGCAGCAGAGGAGCATGGGAAAATCCAGCCCCCTCCCCAAAACCCCCTCACCACTTTATGTAATCATGAAGCATTTTTGGCCTGTCCTGCCCGTGTCCTCTCTGCTTCCTCACCGAGCTCTCACAGGTTCACGTTTCTGTGCAGACGCTCCAGTGAGACCAGTTTGACTCACACTGGGTCTGCGGGGGCGGGAGGAGCGTCCTAATTACATTCTGCTGTGATGGGAAATCTCCCCCACACAGGAAGTGGCCGAGAGCAGCAAATCCCAAACTGCAAAGCAGCAGCAGGCGAGCACGCCGCCTATACCCCCCCCTACCCCCCATCCCCCCACCCCCTTCCAGCATCACCGCACAGGGAACTGTGAGGCTTCTTTTAAAGGCATAGTGCACTGTATATTATATGCATATTGTATATTATGTATTCACAAATTTGCGAGAAAAAAAAAAAAAACAGGATTTTTTGCTGTGAAGCCGCAGGGTCTGACCGGAGCAGCTGGTGGTTAGGGTTAGCGCCCCCCCCTCCCCCCGCAGAGCTCCAGCCTCCCGCTGGCAGCCACCGCTCACCGCAAGGAGGGCGGCACATCGCCATGTTGGTGGCGTGTAGCCGAATGGCCGCGCCGCTCGTCGTGCCGCTCGTCATGCCGCTCGTGCCGCTCGGCGTGCCCGTGGCGGTGCTGTCGGCTCGTGGTTTCTGCTCTCAGTTTGTTGTGCTGTTTTCTGATTTGTCTTTGTGTTTTCTCTTTTGTTAAATTGATGTGCAGCTGCTGCTGTGTGAAGTTTCCTGGTGAAGCTCTAACCCTAACCCCACCCCTTACCCCAACCCCAACCCCAACCCTAACCCCACCCCAACTCAATCCCAGCGGCGTTTCCCAGCGGTTCAGACGCTGTGCACCAACACAGGACCGCTGCTCAACTTTAGTTTTTATTGTTTTCTTGAGTCCGTCATGTGTGTCCTCCTGCTGTGTGAAGACAGGCAGGCAACACACACACTCACCATGCATACTCTCTTCTAAAAGTGTGTGTGTGTGTGTGTGTGTGTGAGAGAGAGAAACCACTAACTGATCCCACAGGCGAACAGGAAGTGTTCACAAAATGTTTATCAGCAGTGCTGATAAACCCTGGACTTTGGCTCTGTGACGCTGCAGCAACAACAGACTGGACAGAAAACTCAGATGTTTTCAGGTGGGACGCTCCCTCAGGTGGGACGCTCCCTCAGGTGGGACGCTCCTTCAGGTGGGACGCTCCTTCAGGTGGGACGCTCCTCTCTGAGCTCGGCGGCCGGCTACAGGTGCGCTCCGTCTGAACGTGGTGGTGTGGGCGGAGCAAAGCGTTTGGGCGGAGCTGTTACACCGACTGTGGAAGTGGAGCTGTGAAAACAAACTGTAAATGAGGCTTTATGGGCTCCTGCAGCGTTGTCATGGTGACGCAAGGACAACTTCTCTCTGATCTATCTGGCCTGCTTGTTGTGCTGGTTGGCTTTTGCGGCGCGGCCAATCATTCATCAGGGAAGACTTTAATCCCACAAGCCTCTGGGGTCAGGTTAGGAAATAATACACTCGATATCTCGCGCACACTCCAGCTCCAGTTTCGGTCGTACGAGCGGCTTTGGTTGTGAGTTTTGGCGTGAAAAGGCAGTGACCCACGTCCGTTACTGATCTGCCAAAACCCTGAAGAACAACCCGCCTCGACAGAGCTCCAGGGTCAGTGTGAAACCAAGTGGCAGAACTTGACGTCCGGTACTTGGATTCAGGAACTGTCAGACTTGGTCCAGCCTTATGGAGTCACCCCTTCCCCTCCGGTCTTTACGTGTTGCAACAAATCGGGGTCCTAGGCCTAATAATAAATCTACGGCTAGGAGCGCTTCATGGGGTTAGTGGGGGGGTGGGTCCTGTTACTGGCTCCTGTCCCCCCGCATTCCCCAGCTATTGCAAAGGTCCGGTAACTGTTTGTGTTTTAATAATTGAAGACACAGGAGGCGTTATGTCCTCCATGCTACTCACGCAAGGTGGGGGGGGTTACTGAGGGCTGTTTGAAGATCAAAATGGTTGCCGGGCTAAGAAAAAAAACTGGTCTTCGTGGCTCAGGTGAGTTTTGAGGTGTAGGTATAGGTCAGTGTGGGTTTAAGGTTTTAGGTTTAGAGTAGAGGCTTAGGGGAGGGTGAGTTTAAGATCAGGTCTAAAGTAAGGGGTTCAGGTTAGGGTTAGAGTAAGGTTAAGGTTTAGGTATGACGTAAGAGGTTGAGGTTAGGGTCAGGGTGGGGTTAGGGTTAGGCAACCCAGTCTCACTCCAAATTGTGTCATAGCTACGTTGGTCCACAAGGCAAAACGTAGTCATTTCACAAAAACGGCTCTGAAATTGTGACTTGGGTACGTTTTATCTGCCTGGTCTTTTCTGCGGACATACTTTCGGTCACGTGACTGCCCGGTTTCTCCAAAAAACATGGCGGACATCCCTTCTACTTTTGGTGGAAATTGCTATATTTTAAGATAACTTGTGGCTTTAGCTTTGTTTTGATAACTTTTCTAGCGACAGATGTACACTTTCTTTTCATAGTATCCATTCGGTTTATGTATACGATCCGTAGTTTTGTCATTTCGGTGTACATTCTTTCAGATCTCCCTACGAAATTGTAGTAAAAATACGTTTTTGTTGTTGTGGTAGCCACGGACGCTATTAACAACGAACCGGAAGGAAGTTGATGTCGGTCACGGACCGAGTTGCTCTTAAAACCTGCTTTTGTTATATTTCAACACGTTGTCACTCCCAACGTGTCAACAGCCTGACAGATGGTCCGGGTCCCTGAGCGTCACATGCCGACTCATCAGGCACCCGTTTCTCGCCAGTTTTCGTCGAGTTGGGTAACCCGACAGACTTACATAGAACTCCCACAACGTCTGAAATAGACGCCACGGGAAGCATTTGGGGCGTCAACTAACTCTTTAACGTCATGGTAACGTGACGTTTTCTGCGTCATATAACGTGGTAATAGAGTCTGCCCAACCTGATCTCACAGAAATCAGTGAAATGAGCACGACTTCTTCATAACACATTGAGTAACCTGTTTTAATCATAGATTTCTATGGTTTTAATTCTGTGTGGTCACCACGCAAACAGTGTCCACTGACAGTCAGCCGACATCTGAGCGGCCACAGTGACGCCCATTTGGTGATCTGACGTGGAAGCAGCCTCCTGTGTGTGGCTGCAGTCGCACAGTGAAGACAAAAACTGCCAGGCAACTCCTGATCACTTGATCATTTTTTATATCTCAAGGAGATTTTTTATATCTCAACTAGCCACCAGTCTAGTCCAATGAACAGCATGAAGTGATGAAGCCGCTGTCTTCCAGACTGATAACTCCGCCCAGCTGACCTGATTCAGTTTCCTTGAGAAGCCTGTAACCGGGACAAATGACATACACAGACATTTTTTTTGTAGATATTTCCTCCCCTGCCCCTTGCTTTCCGTCATTGAAGATCAGGTTTTTCAGATTTTGTGATTTGGTAAAATTGTCTGTGTGAATATTAATGCCCCCCTGTTTGTGCAGCTCTGCCTGTGGGAGCTCAGAGCTGAAGCTGCTCACTGACGACCGGCTGCTGGTTTAGTTTGTGAGTTTATTAGTTCATTAAGGATCTTCATTAGTTGGTACCGTAGTAACCATACCGTAGTAACTAGTCCTCCTGGGGTCCACCAAATTATTAAAGTGATCAGCTATGTCATTAGATTTAGTGAGAGCAAAACTGTTAGATTCAACAAACAGAGGACAAACATTCATTTTCTGACCCATCATTTCATTAAAAAACACTCCAGAGATTTTTACCATCATGTTTAGCATTATTCAATCGCTGTTTATCGGCTTTGAACTTGTGATCAACAAAAACGATGATTGATTCAAAACAAACAAAAAAAAAATGTAAAAAAAAAATAAAAATCCTCCTCACATTATGACTCTATACAGCTTCTGGCGGCTGCGTCGGTCAGCTGGCAGGTGACATGGCGTTGACGTGGTTGATAAGGCGGCGGTGGTTGATAAGCCCATTGTGCTGTCAGTCATTTTGTAAGAGGAAGTGTGGTTTGTTTTGGAAAGCTTGATATCTGAGGTTGGAGTGGGCAGATCTGGGATCAGACGTGTTTTAAACAATCCTGGCTTCGCCTCGACACGCTGCTGTGACCTCACAGTGCTTATCTGCTCTTTACTCACCCGCTGTGAAGCTAACCTCCGTGATTAACACCAGCCTCACCCAAAACAGAAACGGTGACAAATTCACTGGAAATTCACTGGAAAAACATTTTCTTGACTCAGTCTTTAGCGTCTTTATCAGTGTTTTTCCCCACGGTGCTGCTCTTGGGTCATTCCATGGAAATTCAGCAGTTGAACAAGTCAGTTTTACACCCTCAGTGTCACAATCCTGAGCAACTGATTTTTTTTTTTTTTTTTGAGAGCAACAGTATGTTGGGAAAAATGAAAGTTTCAGCAGTAAAACTGGAGCAGTTTCATGTTTGGGGTCCTGGAGGTGTCGGATGTTTTCTGATAATTCATCGGAGAAAACTGGAAAGTGCAAGTGAAGTGCATTTTGGGAAAACTTTGAAGGGTCCTGTCAGCATGTGGGGCAGGCAGCTGCTGAAACCAGTTGTGGCAGATGAAAGCTCTCAGGTTTAGTGACATTTTGACACCAGACTCATGTTCTTGCCAGGATTCCTGCTGTGTCAGAATTATTTTCTAAAATAGGCAGATTTTGACTCTCAGAAAATAGGAAATTGGAGTTCTGTTTTTCATGTAGCTGGCCAGTAAATTAAAATAACGTTAACAATAATCAATAAAGTCCAGCTGTATCTCCCTTCAGTTTATCCTCACACACACACACAGACGCACACACACACACACACACACACAGTAACATGAAATTTTATATATATATTATATATGAGGGGGGAAAAAAATGGAAAAATACTTTAGTTCTTTTACTTTTTTTGGTCCAGGAGCCACACTGATTGACTTTGCTGAATCTGGTTAAAAAAAAAAATCTGTGTTTTTTCTCATAAATTTGAGTTTATTTCCAGGTTTTTCTTTCTTGTAAATTTATGACTTTCATCTCTGAAACTTGCTAAGATGTTGCTAGGCTGTTGCTATGGTGATACTGATGGTTTCTAAAGCATTGCTAGGTGGTTGCTATGGTGTTCTGAGTGGTTGCTAGGGTGTTGCTATGGGGTTTGAGATGGTTGCTAAGGTGTTGTTAGGCAGTTGCTATGGTGTTCCTGATGGTTTCTAAAGCATTGCTAGGTGGTTGCTATGGTGTTCTGAGTGGTTGCTAGGGTGTTGCTATGGAGTTTGAGATGGTTGCTAAGGTGTTGTTAGGCAGTTGCTATGGTGTTCCTGATGGTTTCTAAAGCATTGCTAGGTGGTTGCTATGGTGTTCCAAGTGGTTGCTAGGGTGTTGCTATGGAGTTTAAGATGGTTGGTAAGGTGTTGTTAGGCAGTTGCTATGGTGTTTCTGATGGTTTCTAAGGAATTGGTAGGTGTTTGCTATGGTCTTCTGAGTGGTTGCTAGGGTGTTGCTATGGAGTTTGAGATGGTTGCTAAGGTGTTGTTAGGCAGTTGCTATAGTGTTCCTGATGGTTTCTAAAGCATTGCTAGGTGGTTGCTATGGTGTTCCTATGGGGTTTGAGATGGTTGCTAAGGTGTTGCTAAAGAAGGAAGAAGGAAGGTTCTGGGACAGGGGCGTCAGGCCGTTGCCATGGAGACCGAGAGGCTGCAGTGTTCACAGCATGAGTGACAGTGGCAGCTGCGACACGTTCTGCTCAAAGTTGAAAAAAAAAGAAAAAAAAAAGCTTTTATTACTGATGACAGTAAATCCTATCAGGAAATAAAACGTATCGGCAGAAGCGTAAGGCTTTGGTTGGCAAGTTGAGCGAAAATTGTGTGCCAACTCCCAAAATGTCTGAATATGAGCGAGGTGGAAAAGTGAGTTTCTCCTTCACTCCCCAGATTTTGGGTTTCAGTTATAATGGACGTCTATGGGGGAGCTGGCACTCCTGCCTCGTTAAGGCTCAGCCTGTCAAAACGTTAAGGCGGTTTGCTTCTGTAGTTTGATTTTCAGAAGCACAACCAATTTTCCTATCACTTTACCAATTTTTATGCATGTGGAGTGAAAATTGTGGGCGTGTAGACGATTTTCCAGGGCCTCTGCACTCTGCTCACTCTAACTCCAAAGAAAGCTCCAAACTTAAACTGTGTTTTCTACCAAACTAAAACAGATACTAAAACAGTGGAATTCCGAAAAATCGGAGCGTTGGATTATAAAAGTCCCAGCACACTTCTCCCACTCAGGCCGCACGTTTTCTGTGTTCGCTGTGTGGAGGAGCAGCGAACTGAACAAAGTACAGAAGAAGAGTAAAGTAAGTCATAATAATAAAGAAGTATGGCAGATTATAATATGTGCCCTCTTTGCATTGCAAAGAGGGCACATAATGATAACAACAACAACAACAACAACAACAACAACTACAACAATCAACAACAACAACAACAACAACAGCAACTACAACAATCAACAACAACAACAAGAACAACAACAACAATAATAATAATAATAATAATAATAATAATAATAATAATAAAGTATGGCGGATTATAATATATGCCTTCTTTGCATTGCATAGCAGGCACATATGTATGACAGATTGTAATATCTGTCTTCTTCAGGCACGTAAATATAAATATAAATAAATATAATATGATACAATGTGATGCGATAGGATTCAGCTCATTTGAAAATCAACTCAGAGAAAAGACAGAAAGAAGCAGCACGAAGAGGCTTTGAGCTCCGCCGCTTTAAATGAGCTGCAGCAGGACACGCTCCGCTGTGCGGTGTGTGTGTGTGTGTGTGTGTGTGTGTGTGTGTGTGTGTGTGTGTGTGTGTGTGTCTTGCCTGGTCCTGCGGTGCGGCCGGAGCAGGCTCAGGGTCAGCAGGCTGAGCAGGAGGAGCAGCAGCAGCAGCAGCAGCAGCAGCATGTTGTCGATGTTTCCTCCAGACGCCGCAGAGTGTGTGTGAGACTGTCCGGACTCACTCACTCTCTCTCTCTCTCACTCACACACACACACACACACACACACACACACACACACACACCACTTACTGGCCGAAGCTGCTGTCAAATTAGTGCAAACCACTTGCTTTCATGGCCTTCAAAATAAAAGCACTGATCGACGAAAGTGGGTCGGCTGATGAAGAATTCAACTTTAAGAAACAGAAAAAAAATATATAAAAACATGTGTCCTAGAAGTTTAAAAAAAAATGTGTGCATTATGAATAAATGTGTGTATTAGTTCTGCGTGTGCATTAATCCTGGTTGTGGGAAAAGGCTGAGCTGATCCTGACGTGCAGGAGTGGCTCTCACCTGCGCAGGTATCGTGTTGCTGCTCAGCGGCTCAGACAAAAGAAACAATCAAGATGAACCTTGACCCACAGGAAGTTAAGCAACAGCACAAAGAGAGAGAGAGAGGAGCGGCTAATGCACACACACACACACACACACACACACACACACTGCGTCATCGATGCTTTCATCTCATCACTGAAACCCAGGAGCCGAGCCCAGGGCTTTTATTTTGAAAAGTGATCTAACGCATATCCTTGTTGCGGGGGACTTCCGTCCCGCTGTGATCGTCTTTATTTTAGTTTCATGTTGACGGGATGCGGCTCGCTGCCTGTCCTGTTATTTTCTGTTTCATCCTCCAAACAAAACTCATTTCATTTTATTTTTTTAAAGTTCGTTTACTTTTTAAAAGTTGATTTATTCAGATAATTTTCTTGTATTTTCTTTTAATCTTTTAGTGGTTTTATTTATTCTTATTATCACAATACCCAATTTCCCCTCTGGGATCAATAAAGCATTTCTGATTATCATTATTATTAGTAGTAGCAGTAGTAGTACTTTGTTTAGCATATTTTGGGATGATTTCATGTAATTTTCTTATACTGGAATTTATTTTAAACAGACGAATTGTATGAATATAGTTTTTGTTATTTTATTTTGTGTTTTTTTTTTGGTATTTTTTAAAGTTATTTTATGTCTTCTATTATTTTTTTAATTAATTTTTTTTCGTAATTTTCTTGTATTTTTTTTTTACTGTTACTTTCTTATTTTGGGGCGATCTCTTGCTGATTTGATTTTGATTCTGTTTCATGTTTTTGACAGATTAGATAGATAGATAGATAGATAGATAGATAGATATACTTTATTGATCCCAAACAGGGAAATTCTGGCTAGATTAAAGGGTTAAACGGTCGCTCATCAGTCAGCTGAGCAGAGTGTGACACACTGATAACCTTCATTCTTATTGAAAATGCAAACAGTGAAATTAGAGTCTCTGCAGATCGCTGCAGGGAACAAGCTGTCTCTGCTGGTGGCCTGCAGCGCCTCCTGCCGGTGGCCTGCAGCGCCTCCTGCTGGTGGCCTGCAGTGCCTCCTGCTGGTGGCCAGAGGCGATTCTTCAGTCTGTTGGGGCCCTAACCAAAAATTCCCAGGGGGCCCTTCCGACCAGTGTCCATTACCATCATGTTATAATTACTCTGACACCAACGAAAAATGTATGAAAACAATACTTTTTTTTTTATTCCCAATGTCCACATACCATACCTAATATATTAGAATTCAATAACATGAAAAACCTTGTCATTTTGAAAATATAAAGTATGTGAAAATGTAAATGTAAAGAAAAATAAAAAACAAAATAAAAAAACCAACTGTTACACTGTAAATAAGCCACATTATCAGCACTTTTTCAGCCCTGGTTCAGATTCTGCTTTGAGCTGTCACTGCAAATCGTCCGTTGTTGTTTAAGGGGTGGGGGTGGGGGGTGGGGGGTGGGGTCATTGCAGCGAATACATTTTTGAGACATTTCAGTAAGAACAAGCCTTGGGCCCCGAGTCTCAGGGGCCCCCTGTCGGGTCGGGGCCCCAAGCAGTCGCCTGCCCTGGCTGTTCACAAGCTGCAGGTCTGCTGGTGGCCTGCAGCGCCTCCTGCAGGCCGGTGGCGGGGTGGGCGGAGTCTCTGCTCGTGCCCGTGGCTCTGCTGCCGTAGCATAAAGGCTGATTTCTGGTTCTGCAGACTCTGCGGCGGTCTGAGGGCCCGCAAGGGCCGCAAACCCTCCGTAAGCGACGCACACGCAGAACCAGGAATCAGCTTTGAGACGGCGGTGTCGTGTGGTGGGCGCTCCGGCTGCCTGGCCGAGGGCCCCCAGGGGCCCCCAGGGGCCTCTGGTCGGGGTCCTGCCTGCTGCTGTTGGCCGTCCCGGAGCGGCCCGGGACCCTGAAGGTCTGCAACGCCCCCACCCCACCCCCCCACCCAGGAGGGGCCTGATCACAGGGCACAGCGCCATCGCCATCTTGCCAAGTTCACAGGGGTGTGTGAAGGAGTGTGTGTAGGTGTGTAGGACTGTGTGTGTGTGTGTGTGTGTGTGTATGTGTGTGTGTGTGTGTGTGTGTGTGTGTGCGCTGTTTCTCTGAGCTTTGTCTCACAGAAAGGCAGGTCTTTAAAGTTCAGCCGTCAGAAACACGACGTCCCGTTTCTTTCACTCCATCTCCTGCTCCTTCACTCTGTTTGTTGTTGTTTATCCCAGTTTGGGCAGATGCTGAGTCATGTTTTTTCCCCCAGTTTGGGCAGATGCTGAGTCATGTTTTTTCCCCCCAGTTTGGGCAGATGCTGAGTCATGGTTGTGGTGGCTGGGCGGCTTCATGCCTGCTGATGCCAGGTTGTATGAGCTCCAGTTTGTCCGTACGGGAGCCCTGATGGGACAAGAGCCGGAAAACCAAGAACCTCTGTCCTGTCACCTCCCCACAACTTCAGCCAATCACGTTCCTTAGATTTGGCCACCAGGCTGCAGGACGTGTGTGTGTGTGTGTGTGTGTGTGTGTGTGTGTTGAGCTCACAGGACACACTGACACCTGGTGGTCAGTAGGAGGTACAGCAGACATTTTCCCTCAAACTGCTGAGCTAACACAAATAAAATGTACCAACATACAGAGTCAAACACACACACACACACACACATACACACACACACACACACACAGACACAGCCGGGTGGGTGGACGCTGTGAACCATCTGAGCTTCATCAAAATGTTTTTTATTGGGAGGATGAAGAAGAGGAGGAGGAGGAGGAGAGAATCTTCCTCTTTTTCTCACTCCGTTTGTTTTGGCCCTTTCCTCACCTCCTGCTGGTATTTTTTTTTTTTTTTTTTTACTTTTCTGGAAGGGGAGGAGCTTGTTTCTTTGTGTTCTGTAAATAAAGTCTGATTGGTTGATTGGTTTCATAAACATGTACGCACATTCTGTTTTTATGAATAAAGATCCGTGAAGGAAACAGCGTCTGCAGGGTTTACACATCTGACCCCAGATCAGCGCAAACATCACTCACTACCTGCCTCTGTGTGTGTGTGTGTGTGTGTGTGTGTGTGTGTGAGACAGGGTATGTGAGTGGTTCTGATGCCCCGTTAATGCCTGCAAGGATTTTCTGGTCATTTTAAAGATATAATAACTAAAAACACACAAAAACAGAAGAAAATCACCATACAACAAAAAACAAAATCGCCAAAAAATATTTACTAAATCAGATGTGTATCATTTATTTACCAAACATAATATCTCAGATGAGAGAGGTGGTGCTGCGTCAGTGAGACAGGAAACAGGAAGCTGAAGGAGACAGACGGTGTTTATTGTCTGAGCCGAGACGACAGGAGAGACACCAAGAAAAAGTGAGCGCATCGGCTCAGATCCTCACTGATCCACAGAAAATTCACCTGAGTAGGATTACAAAACAAAAAAAAACAACAATGCAATGCAGAGAAATCAATGAAAAGCACATGATTACTACTGTAATATCGCAGTGACTGATTTTCATTATAAAACTGATTTTAAAAAATAAATAAAAAATATTTCTTAGAATTATCTGACAGCACAAAAGCGTTCTGGGGAAATCTGAAAGAAAACGAGATGAATTCCTACTGAAGCGTCATGCTAACGTCCGCCTGGCGTGATTGACAAGCGGCTACTCAGGATGTGATTGGACAGTCTGCGGTGTAGGCGGAGCTACGGCCACAGGGGGAGGGGCTTCAACACACAGGCTCACAAAATGAGAACCACGTCACGTTTCCGGACAGTAACTCTGTACAAGCATGTCGGAGTGTCATCTCGACACGTGAAGAAACACTGTTGGCAAAAAATAAATAAATAAAAATAAAAATTTAAAATAAAACGGACTTGGTCGACGAGGCAGAGAGAGAAATCAGGTGGTTTTTTTTTTTGTTTTGTTTTTTTTTTTGGTCGTAACCCACATCATGCAGAGATCACAGATTGTAGTTTTACTTCCACAAACGTTTCCTCAAAGGCAGAAACAATCTGATTGGCTGAGTGAACCCTCAGTGGGCGGGGCCAAACAGTTTTGGGATTCACCTTTTCTGACGTTAGTCCGCAGTTCAGGGTTTTGTCCACCGGGGGGCGGCGCTGAGCGGCTGCTGAACAGAGCAGAACATGCGGCGGTCAAACTGATCAGTCCGTTTGATTCTAGATATTGATCAGGAACTGGACTGTTCCTGTGTTTGTTCCAATATTTCTAATGCAGACAGAATTATAAGCTGAGGGGAGATTATTAATTATGAGGTGAGATTAAAACGCTGTGTTTAAAAATAATCACTGCCACTTGTTTTTTGTATTGTGACAATTTTTCTAGTGAATTACTGCAAAGTTAACCCTCTGAAACTTGATTTCTTTCATAAACAGGTTAGGAAAAAACTAAAATTAAATTACTGGAACATTTATGTGAAAGAAAAAAATTACAATATGTAAATATAATTACCAAAAAAAAAAAAAAGAAAAGAAAGAAAAAAAAATATCCAGTGAAGAAGCGGCTGCTCATTTTCACCAACACGCAGCAGGAACAGGATTATCATGTACAGACTCTGTTTCAGCCTCTGTGGCGCCCCCTGCAGGCGGAGCATCGCCCTGCACACAGCAGCTCTGATTTAACTCAACCAATGAGATTCTGTCTTTGATCCGCAGCAGCTGTGTGCTCATAAAACTACACACACACTGACTCATACACACATGGACTAGGACAAAGTGTGTGTGTGTGTGTGTGTGACACACAGCAGAGAACTGTGAGAACATGAAGCTGCACACACACCTGCCGAACACTGGAGAACATCAGAGAACCGTCAGTCATGTAACAAAAACACACGTTGGGATAAAGCCTTGACGTGTGTGTCCTGGCTGTTTGCCTGGTAAAGCTGAGAAAACACACACACACAGAGACGCTCCTGCAGGTCAAACTCTGACGGTGTGTTTACCAACAGGAGCCGCTCTGCTGACCTTTTAAGACTTTACTGCAAACATGAGTTCATATCAGGGCTGGGCAATTAATCGAAAAATAATTGAAACCGATATTTAGGGCGTCATCCTGCCCACGCCGGCTCATCACACACAGCGCTGCCATGCGGGGCGGGCTTACATGCAACTCACCGTATTTCACCAATTAATTGCCTGGCCGCAAATAGCCGCCTGGTTCTTTTAAACGCCTGGGGTCTGCACCCATTCTGCGTATTAAACGCCCACCCGAATAACCACCGGGGCGATTATTTGCATCATAATGAGGTAACCCAAAATAAGGCTGTTCACCTTATTTTTGCAGAAGTAAACAGTTAGCCGCACAATAACTGTGCCGCACTTCTGTTTTCTGTCAAAATAAGAGCGCTAGCTAACGTTAGAAAAAAGGGTGTACTGTAATCTTAAATCGACCGACTGTAAATATGTTGGACAGTAACTGTCATCACAGTAATGTCCTGGTGCAAAAATAAATAAAGGCCTGCAGCGAAGAGCCGCCTGGTTGTTTTAAACGCCCGGGGTCCGAGGTGATTTTGCGTATTAAACACCCGGCGTTTAATCGTCGAT
The DNA here is from genome assembly GCF_902150065.1 of Myripristis murdjan. Lineage (NCBI taxonomy): Eukaryota > Metazoa > Chordata > Actinopteri > Holocentriformes > Holocentridae > Myripristis > Myripristis murdjan. Next base: position 34,522,534 of record NC_043996.1, read on the forward strand.
TAATTGGGGAAATACGGTATTGATTTTTATATGTTTATGGAACTTGCCTGTTATTTTAAAACTACAATGTAAACTTTTTTTTTTAAAGAGATGTCAGTTATTTTCTACTTTTCACAAGTTTAAAACTAATATTGATAATATAGTAATAATATTAGTTGAAATATTATTTGTTTAGTGAGGTGCAGCGTTTTGTAGTTTGACATGGCTGTTTTGTTTGCAAAAGATTCAAGCCATTTTCTATTTTTTTTTTTTTTTTTTTAAATTTAGTTTCTACTATTTGAAGGAACTTTTAATTTACTTTAAAACTAAAATGTGACTGTTTTCATGAGGTGGAAGAAACTGTATTTTGTATTTATTTTGTTAGCAAGAACTGCAAGTTGTTTATTTTCTACTTTTCTAAGAAAGTTGCTTTTAATTATGAAAGTAAAATTTGACTTTTCTCACAAAACCTTTTGCATTTCAGCAGCTGTGTTTTGATTTCAATAAATAACCATTAATTGTTCATCTGTGTGTGTTTGTGTGCTCCTTTCAGTGATTTGTTTTAAATTGACGGGAGAGGTGGGGGGGTAAGAATAATCGTTTATTAATCGTAATCAAGGTTTATTGTTCAATTAATCGTGATTTTGATTTTTGCCATAATCGCCCAGCCCGAGTTCATATTACATAAAGGCTTGACTGTCTGCTTTGATCAGGGGACTGACGTGCAGTCTGAGCGGCTGCTGTGCATTTCATCAACAGCCACGTTTAAAAAAAAAAAAAAAAAAAAAGCCACTTTTTTCTTTTACTGGGAACAAAACTCAAAGCACCTCCAAATACTCTCTAATCATTTTCACATATGCAGAGAAGAAAAATAATATGATCTTTGACTTGTGTTTGGATAATCATGCATGAAGGAAAAAGGCAAACAAATTAAAGATTAAAGGGAATGCAGCAAGACGATGATCCACAATTTAAAAAATATCACAAACTGAGTTTGAGCCGTTCAGTGAAACATCAAACGTCTTTAGCTCATATTCAACATGCTCTCATGTCACGATGCAGCTCTCTACTAAACCCAAAGCTGCTCTGTGTGTGTGTGTGTGTGTGTGTGTGTGTGTGTGTGTGTGTGTGTGTGTGTGTAACAGACTGGATCAATACTGTAGAAACAACAACGTCCTGGTTCCCATTTTTTGAGGAAATTAATCGTCTCTTTGCTTTTCCTGTTTGAACTGGAAAGTAGATCCGGCAGGGTACATCCACACATATCCTTACGCCAGGAAGAAACAACCTGATAGGATTTTCACAATAAAGTGTGACTGATAAAGTCCTGGTACCTGTTTCTCTTTCTGTGAGATCTATCAGGCGCTTCTTTACTGTGGAAGTGAAATCCAGTGTTGAAAGATGGAAACTAACGAGGAGATTTCACCACCATGTGGACTCAGATCACACACACACACACACACACACAGACACACACACACACACACAGGGCAGGTTTGGGTTTAAGAACCTGACATTAAACTGTGCAAAATGGTCCCAGTTTGACTTCCTGTCCCCAGACTCGTCAGGTAACGTCGCTCCGAGTCCCCGACCCGAACCAGGAGACTCCAAACGTCGGTGAAGGCATTCGTACGAGGGCGTCGCTGTAAACACGACGACCGGCTCCAGAAACAACCCCAAACCTCACCTCCCTGACCCCTGACCCCTGACCCCTGCCCGCACAGAAACCAGGGTTTTCCTGTCGCTTCAGTCCCAAGAAAACAAAAATGGCGGCGTGTGAATGTGGGATTGGCGGGCGAGCGAGGCGGCGAGGCGGCGCTGCACCTCCCACTCTTCACCCCATCCGCTCAGATGCATCAGGATGACATCATGGCTGAGTCTACATGGCTCTCACCTCCAGCCTTTGTGTTTGTTCCAAGTTTTTTTTCGCCCAGGTGAGTCACTTTCAGCTGAGCCTCATTTTTGCGTCGTGCACCTTTAAACACGAGACACGTTCTGGTCACTGAGGGAGGGGTCAGTCAGGACGCCTGCTGTGCACCACAGCACAGGCAGGGGGCGCCGTGCTTCCACAGCGAACAGAGGCCGTCAGCTGGTGGATCCAGGGGCCGACGCCTCACGGCCTTCAGGCTCAGTGGTTCTCAAATGGGGGTCCGCGTCCCCCTAGGGGTACGCTGCAGTACTGCAGGGCGTACGTGAGAATTAAAAAAAAATAATTCCTATTATAATCAGCCTCTGCTATAATAACATCAATAAAACTGTAAATGTGAGTTTGATAAATCCCATGTTCTCCCTCTGGGTCTCCTGAAGGTCACGTGACAAAACAAATCCAGGAAACGAGGAGGAAGAAGAGAAGAAGAAGCAGAAACAGAAACAAGAGAATCTGCTCAGCATCAGGTTGATGTTTCTGCTGAGAGGAATTTGCCCTCTCTCTCTTTTTGACGCACTGCTCAGCGGCCGCGTGGCAGAGAAAATATTTCCCAAAAGAGAAGGAGAACCCCCGGCCTGGCTGAGCGTCACACGGAGCCACGCCAAGACGAGGTGGTGGGTTTGGTTTTGTCTCTGGACGGGCCAGCGAAACCAAAGGCACAGCGAACTGCACACACACACACACACACACACACACACACACACACACACACACACACACACACACACACCGACTACTGCAGGTCCTGTCACACAGCAAACTGGAGAAGCGCGAGCCGAGCAGCGAGCAGAGGGAGGAGAGGGGACGGCTCTGCTCCTCGTCTCCGCCTCAGCCGCCTCAGTCTGCTCCTGCTGGACACTTTGGGGGCGTTTCCTCTTCCTGACGGGGGGGCGGGGGGGGGGGAAGGGGGTACAGGGGGTGGAGTCTTAATACCGACGCGGCGCTCGTTCTGTCCGCTGAGACGATTTGGTTTGTAACACAGACGGACCCGTTTCCGGAGAGGACGTCCCGGCGTCTCCACGGACACGCTGCTCCTCCTCTCGGTCGGTCGTCATGGTGATGTGTTTGTTTAAATAAGAGTGTGATGCGTACTGTACACAAACAGTTATGGTGTGTGTGTGTGTGTGTGTGTGTGTGTGTGTACGGATGATACACACTGTTGGAAGCCATGTTGTGCCAGGCGTGTTGGCGCTCCAGCTGTTGGGGTTTGGCAGCTGGCAGTTTTTGGTTGTGTCCACAGTCGGAGGGGGGTGGGAGGGGAGCGCCCGCCCGGTACGGTGGCCCCGCGGGGTCACCAGTAGAAGGAGCGGGACAGGAAGTTGGCGGCGGCGCCCAGCCAGCTGGATCCGTCCTGGCCCGGGCCGACGCGGCTCACGGCCTTGTCGGGCTCCTGTGACGGGCTCTCCTCCTCGGGCAGGTAGTCCGGCAGGTCCACGTTCTCCTCCACCTCCACCGAGCCGCCCTCCGCAAACGGGATCAGCACCTGGAAGAACGCCACAGGGAACAGGTGAGGTGCAGCCCAGCGCGGGGGTTCTCAAATGGGGGAGCGCGTCCCCCTCAGGGTACGCTGGAGCGCTGCAGGGGGCGCGTGAGAGGCTTTTTAAAATGTTTATGCATAATTCCTAAAACAATAAACTCATGCTATTATAAGTTGAATAAAAAATGTAAATGTAAGGTAACTGGGAGCTCTGGTTTCCTCCCACAGTCCAAAGACATGTGTGTGTGTGTGTGTGTGTGTGTGTGTGTGTGTCTGTCCTGTGTGGACCTGTCCAGGGTGTTTCCTGCCTTTCGCCCAGTCAGCACTGGGACGGGCTCCAGCACCGCCAGTGACGCTTACAAGGATCAGAGGTATGGAAGATGAATGAGTGTTTCAGCACAGCGCCCCCACCTGGCCTTCACACACACACACACACACACACACACACACACACACTCTGAGTGAAACTAACCTCGTCTCCGTTTTCTCCTTTGACCACCTGCTGGGCTTTCATCACCTGGGTGGAGGCGATGGCAGACGCCAGAGCCTGCAGACGTGAGGAAAGCCAGTCGCATGAATGAATACTCAAAAAAAAAAAAAAGCTGAGATGATGAAATCACAAATTTAAGGGAAAAAAAACAGTGAAACCAGTTTGTCCTCCTCCTGTGGATCCAGTCAGAAGGAAATCCTGCTGGTCTGAGTCCAGAACCCCAACCTCCTCCTCAGCATCTGGACTCTGAAGAGACGTTGCTGTGACTTGGGCCGATTCAGAAGAAAACAATCTGCTGATTCTGGGCTCAGATCAGCAGGATCTCCTTGTTCCTGGATCCGTTCGGTCACGGTCTCGGTCACGGTCTCGGTCTCGGTCTCGGTCACGGTGACGGTGACGGTGACGGTGACGGTGACGGTCTCGGTGACGGTCTCGGGCTCGGTCACGGTGACGGTGACGGTGACGGTGACGGTGACGGTCACGGTCACGGTCTCGGTCTCGGTCACGGTCTCGGTCTCGGTCTCGGTCTCGGTCTCGGCCTCGGCCTCGGTCACGGTCACGGTCACGGTCTCGGTCACGGTCTCGGTCTCGGTCTCGGTCTCGGTCTCGGTCACGGTCACGGTCTCGGTCACGGTCTCGGTCTCGGTCTCGGTCTCGGTCACGGTCACGGTCTCGGTCTCGGTCTCGGTCTCGGTCTCGGTCACGGGCTCCCCTCACCTCCGCCTTCAGGTCCGAGCGGATCCGGACGATGCACCTCTTGACGGCCATCTGGAAGGTGAAGCTGATGACGCCTCTGATCTTCAGCAGCGCCTCCTCGCACAGACTCCTCCGGCTCTGAGGGCACGAAACAAACAATCAGCTCACACACACTTCACAACACACACACACACCACAACACACACACACACACACACACACACACACACACACACACACACAGAGGCCCTGTGTCCACCTGGAATAAGTCAGTGATCTGAGTCTGAGCGTGAGTCTGGAGGATCTGACACTAAAACCAGGCTGGACCGAGCTGGGACGCCCCCTCCTGTTAAACGCCTGGTATTACACCATTTTATTTATTTATTTATTTTTTTTTTTTTTTTTGCATGGAAGGAGGACTAGCCGAGGAAGAATCTCATCGTGCGGTGTAACTCTGTTTTACTGTAGATGACAAAGAAACTCATTTGCTCCTTGCAGATGGAAAAGATGTGTGTTAATTTGCATACGGGGCGGGAACGTGAGGGCCATGGCAGGCAGGTGAGACGCAGGTGGGCCACACACCTGCAGAGCCTCTGTTTTCCAAGAGATGAGCCCCGCGGCGGCAGGATACCGAGCGCGGCACAGCGGCCTTTATGTGTAGGAATACACACTAAAGACTAAATTCACAACGGGCCCTTTAAACGCTCCTGAAAGGCGTGAAAACAGCAGAAATCACCTCCATATTGATACAGCTTTCTCAGAGTGATCAATCAAAACAATAATAAGAATATTCAGGTGATGTTTTGGCTAAATTTGCGTGTAATGTTTTTTGGGGGCGTTTTTGCAAATTTTGTTACTAATATAATAATAATAATAATTCAACATTAGTCAAAGGCAGGCTTGTGTTCGTGTTTCTCAAACAGTAAATTTAACACTGGAGTTTTCAGATTTTCAGTGAAATGAATATCAGCATGTCAGACGCTGGTGTCCCGATAATGGATAAACCTTTTGCAGAGCTGGTTCTCAGGTCTCAGATGCTGCTGGCATTCATACCGTAGGAGGGGATTCAACTGAGAGCGTATCATCATCATCACTTGGGTATTTGGGTGGATGACAGGCTCTCTTTTAGAGTGCATACTGAGAACCTCATGAAAAAACTAAAAAGTTAGGCTGCGTTTTTATTATCGAAATAGGGCCTGCCTTAAGAACGTAGCCTGTGTAAGCTGCTAAATTAAGTGTTCTAGATTATGGGGACATTATTTACATGCACGCTGCCTCTTCTACACTTTGCTGCCTGGACTCTGTGCATCACAGCGCTCTACGTTTTCCCACACCCATCACTGTGTACAGCTGCCCCTCACTATAACGCGGCCTCGCAGTTTCGCGGATTTTTTTAGTGCAATTTTGCATGTTTTTTTCCCTGATTGGCTAAGGGACTGTAGACCACTGTCAGTCAGTCTCCTCCGTGCCGTGTCTCCTGTACCGTACAGAATGCGTTCAGCTTGCCTAAAGTGTGTAGTGAGGGGTTTTACAGCCTTAAAACATCTAGAATAATTATTAAAAAAAAAATAAAGCTGACTACTTCACGGATTTCGCCGATTGCGGGTTATTTTTAGAACGTAACTCCCGCGATTAACGAGGGACCGCTGTACTTTATGATCTGGTTTCCTGGCCTTCATTAAGCCTGAGGAGAGAGCAGCACTGGTATATCTTTATGTACAAAGCCATGCTGGGTAAACTCCATTCATATTTATGTAATCTACTATCACTCACAAACAGCTGTTATAACTCTCGTTCCACTAGAAGGCGGCTCTACCAGGTTCCCAGGATCTGCACAGAACTTGGTAGAGCAGCTTTCTCTTATTTTGCGTCATGGTCATGGAACAATCTCCAGAACACATTACAGCTGAATGATCTGGTCTCCTGGGAGAGTTCAAAGCTCTGATAAAAAACTGTGTTACTGAAGAGTGCAATTGCTATTCCTAAGCTGGATTTTGTTGTATGTGTCTGTTGTCCTTTGTCTGTTCTTAACGTGTTTTATTTTAGAATTTTTGTAAGTCTGGAATGGTGTGCTCTTCTTGGCCAGGTCTCCCTCGAAAAAGTAAAGAAAATTAAAAAATAAATAGTAAAGAAGTAAAGAAATAAAAAAATAAATGGATACTGGCTGACCCCCCCCCTCCCCCCGGCTGGTCAGTGGGCGGGGCTCACCGAGTCGTCGAGGCCGTCGATGTGCAGCACCACCGTCTTGGCTCTCTTGTTGGTCGATCCCAGGAAGAACTGGGCTTTGCGGCGGCTCGTGGCGGCCTCCTCCGCCGGCTCGGCGTCGGCGTCGCTGGACGCCTGCAGGAGCTCGTAGATCTCGGAGGCCAGCAGCTTGGTTTCCCCCGGCGTGGTCGTCCTGCCGGCAGACGGACGGTCAGTGTGCTGAGGCGCTGCAGTTTGTGTGTTTCCTGTCAGACTGGTTTGTTTTCCAGCTGAAACGACGACCCAGTCCGACAGGAAAACAGCCCCAGACGCAAGGCATTATGGGTAGAAGACAACCTGAGTAACCTCTGTAACCCAGGAGCCTGTGGGCAATACAGTTTACTTTTATTTCTCTATTTATTGTGGCAATTGTTTGTAATTTTCTTGTAATTTTATTTAAAAAATATATTTTTAACAACTACAAATATTTTCTTTGTGTTTCAAGTGACTGATTTTTGATCATTTTCTTTTTTTCTTTATAAAAAATTATTATTATTTAAAGATTTTTTTTGCTAATTTTCTTGTAACTGGTTTCTTATTTTCAGGTCATGTGTTGTCAATCTGCTGTTTCTGAAAGACATGAAGTCCATTAGCTGAGGATTGAAACCAATGAAATGAATCAGTTTGATCATCATTTAAAATATTTTTTGCAAATTTTCAGGTAACTGCTTTTTTTTTTTTGCTTATGTTCCTTAAAGAAATCAGGGGATTTTTTTCAGGTGTGGGTTCCACTCACTTCTGCATGACGTTCTGCAGACTCAGCATCATGCCCAGCTCGCCCTTCATCTTCTCCCGGTTGGCTCGGCACTCGGCCAGGTAGCGGATGGCCTGATAACAGCAGCCAATCAGAGTGAGACACACAAACCTCATGTTTACCTGCCGCCGGTCGGCTCACCTGCCTTATCCAAAACAACAGCTGATCACATGTTCCGTGTTCCCGCGGTCGCTCCACGGTCACAGGCTGAGCTCCTGCTCAAACACCTGAACACGGCTCACCTGAACGCGGCTCACCTGAGCGCGGCTCACCTGAACGCGGCTCACCTGAGCGCGGCTCACCTGCAGCAGAAACCTGCTCCTTCTGTCCCGCCTCACAGGATCACAGCTCATTAATGAATCTGTAATAACCACCAGGACGACGTTCCACCTCTGAGCTCCGGCCAAAACAAAACAAAGCTGTTCACGCCTCACCTTCACACACGTTCCCCACCAGAACCTTTCAGCAACAGGCTCCTTAAAGAACCTTTTGTGCAGATGGTTCTTTCAAGAACCTCCAAAGGTGCCCCAAAGAACCAATGTTTGATGGTTCTGTAAAAACCTTCAGGGCAGGTAGAAACCCAACATGCTGTTGGCCGGTTCTCCACGTTCCTTGTTCCGTCACTGGGTTCCAGACGAGCTGTTAAAAACGTCAGCTGTGACGCTGTGACGCATTTCTCCCTGTTTTCTGATGGTTTATCGAGCGAGCAGCGCGACAGGGACGGGGTTAAAACTCTCAGCGTCTCAGATTAAAGACGTCAGTTTTTGAGAAAAAAAAAAAAAAAAAAACAGGATATTCTCTGAGATTAAATTTATGAGAAAAAAACCTTAGACTTTGGAGACGCTGTGCCTTTTCAGAAGAAAACACATTTTTAATTTTAATTTTCGTGTAAATTTTTGTTTTTATTTGTACAAATTTACAACGTTAAGCTCACTGATTTTATAGTGCTTTATAATCTTTTTAATCAGAATTTTCCAGTTTTCTCAATGAGTTTTTTTTCTCATAAATTTGAGTTATTTACATTTGGTCACAAATTTGTGACTTTCTAATCTCAGGATTTTTGAAATTTTTTCTCAACAAATTTGGGTTTTTTTTTTTTTTCTCAAATTTATGACTTTCTCATCTCAGAATTTGTGGATTTTTTCCTCATAAATGTACGACCTAAAGCTCAGAGAATATCCAAGTTTTTTTATTGTAAATTTCCAGCGTTTTCCCCTCCCTCCCCCGGGCCTGATACGCCGCCGCAGTGGAAAACAAAAAATAAAAATAAAAATAAAATCAAAACTATTGAAAACTCCAAAGCGACAGTGTCTGCGGTGCGGCGGTGGGCGGGGCTTACCAGCAGGGCGGAGTAGACCACCTGGGGGTTGGGATGGTCCAGGAACAGGATGAGGCCCGGCAGGCAGCCCTGGTCCTGCACGATGGCCCTGCGGTTCATGGGATCGGCCGCCAGATCCCTCAGCTGGTTGACCACGGCCAGCGCGTCCGGCTCGCCGCTCATGGCTGACCCATGCACACACACACACACACACACACACTGACAGCACACACACACACACACACACACACACAGAAGACAGATTTTGTGGTGTGAGCTCGGCGGTAAATTCACAAGAAAAAACACCAACCTGAGAAACGAATGAGAGAACAAATAAAACAAAACGACAGGTGACGTCAGACCTGACAGCAAAAGGCTTCTCTCGTTATCAACCTGATGAATCTCAAACTGACCCGCAATTTCACTGATTTTGTATCAAGAAAATATAAAAACTATTAAACACTACAAAAGTAATAAAACTGTAAAACTCTACGGCGGCGTCTTCAAAGAGGAACGGCTTTCATGTTTCCGTCTATACGGACGTGGGACTCTGTTTTTTAATGAATCTTTATTTTATTTTATTTTATTTTATTTACTTTAATTTATTGTCCTGTTTTGTTTTGTTGAGCACGAATCTGAATCGTCTGTGTCTCTGAATGTTTTCAATAAAGATCAGCGCATTGCAGCGGCCTGACACCACATCCACACCTGTGCAGAAACCTGTGCAGTGTGTCTGTGATGAAGCTGCTGCACCTCCTCCTCCTCCTCCTCCTCCTCCTGTTCCTCCTCCCCCTCCTCCCCCTCCTCCTCCTTCTCCTCCTCCTCCTCCCCCTCACACTGTTAACATCGAGCCACTTGCTCAAACGTCCTGATTTTTGATTCTGTCCTCATCGTCCAGCCCTTCTGTCAACAGTTTGGCTTTTCACACTGCTAACCCACTGTGTGTGTGTGTGTGTGTGAGAGTGTGTGTGTGTGTGTGTGTGTGTGAGAGTGTGTGTGTAGAGGATCTTTTAGAAGAATGGAGCTCCGCCCCTCCAGCAGACATCCTATTAAACTAACACACTGCATGTTGGCTTTGCCTTTCCTTTGTCCTGTGTGTGTGTGTGTGTGTGTGTGTGTGTGTGTGTGTGTGTGTGTGTGTGTGTGTGTGTGTGTGTGTGAGAGTGTGTGTGTGTGTGTGTGTGTGAGTGTGTGTGTGTGAGCTCAGCCTGGCGCCGAGCCGTCCAGAGAGCTGCGGCTGAGCCCGTACTCAGCGAGGAATGAATCACAGCTCTGATCCCAGAAACACCATCAATGTTACTGAACCGCCCGGGAGCAGCGCCGGCAGCTGATTGGCTCTCAGGCTCTGAGTCCAGCTGTCAATCATCCTCAGCAGAGACAGAGCAGGTGAGGACTGCAGGTGGCTCAGAGACGCCAGGTGTGTGTCCACAGCCAGGTGTGTGTCCACAGCCAGGTGTGTGTCCACAGCCAGGTGAGTGTCCACAGCCAGGTGAGTGTCCAGGTGTGTGTCCACAGGTGTGCGTCCACAGCCAGGTGTGCGTCCACAGCCAGGTGTGTGTCCACAGCCAGGTGTGTGTCCACAGCCAGGTGTGTGTCCACAGGTGTCCGTCCACAGCCAGGTGTGTGTCCACAGCCAGGTGTGCGTCCACAGCCAGGTGTGCGTCCACAGCCAGGTGTGTGTCCACAGGTGTCCGTCCACAGCCAGGTGTGCGTCCACAGCCAGGTGTGTGTCCACAGGTGTGTGTCCACAGCCAGGTGTGCGTCCACAGCCAGGTGTGCGTCCACAGGTGTGTGTCCACAGCCAGGTGTGTGTCCACAGCCAGGTGTGTGTCCACAGCCAGGTGTGCGTCCACAGCCAGGTGTGCGTCCACAGGTGTGTGTCCACAGCCAGGTGTGTGTCCACAGCCAGGTGTGTGTCCACAGCCAGGTGTGCGTCCACAGCCAGGTGTGTGTCCACAGGTGTGCGTCCACAGCCAGGTGTGCGTCCACAGCCAGGTGTGCGTCCACAGCCAGGTGTGTCCACAGCCAGGTGTGTCTCCACAGCCAGGTGTGTCTCCACAGCCAGGTGTGTGTCCACAGCCAGGTGTGTCCACAGCCAGGTGTGTGTCCACAGCCAGGTGTGTGTCCACAGCCAGGTGTGTCCACAGCCAGGTGTGTCCACAGCCAGGTGTGTGTCCACAGGTGTGTGTCCACAGCCAGGTGTGTCCACAGCCAGGTGTGTGTCCACAGCCAGGTGTGTGTCCACAGCCAGGTGTGTGTCCACAGGTGTCCGTCCACAGCCAGGTGTGTGTCCACAGCCAGGTGTGCGTCCACAGCCAGGTGTGTGTCCACAGGTGTCCGTCCACAGCCAGGTGTGTGTCCACAGCCAGGTGTGTGTCCACAGGTGTGCGTCCACAGCCAGGTGTGTGTCCACAGCCAGGTGTGCGTCCACAGCCAGGTGTGTGTCCACAGCCAGGTGTGTGTCCACAGCCAGGTGTGTGTCCACAGGTGTGCGTCCACAGCCAGGTGTGTGTCCACAGCCAGGTGTGTGTCCACAGCCAGGTGTGCGTCCACAGGTGTGTGTCCACAGCCAGGTGTGTGTCCACAGCCAGGTGTGCGTCCACAGCCAGGTGTGCGTCCACAGGTGTGTGTCCACAGCCAGGTGTGTGTCCACAGCCAGGTGTGTGTCCACAGCCAGGTGTGCGTCCACAGCCAGGTGTGTGTCCACAGGTGTGCGTCCACAGCCAGGTGTGCGTCCACAGCCAGGTGTGCGTCCACAGCCAGGTGTGTCCACAGCCAGGTGTGTCTCCACAGCCAGGTGTGTCTCCACAGCCAGGTGTGTGTCCACAGCCAGGTGTGTCCACAGCCAGGTGTGTGTCCACAGCCAGGTGTGTGTCCACAGCCAGGTGTGTCCACAGCCAGGTGTGTCCACAGCCAGGTGTGTGTCCACAGGTGTGTGTCCACAGCCAGGTGTGTCCACAGCCAGGTGTGTGTCCACAGGTGTGTGTCCACAGCCAGGTGTGCGTCCACAGCCAGGTGTGCGTCCACAGCCAGGTGTGCGTCCACAGCCAGGTGTGCGTCCACAGCCAGGTGTGCGTCCACAGGTGTGTGTCCAGGTGTGTGTCCACAGCCAGGTGTGCGTCCACAGCCAGGTGTGTGTCCACAGCCAGGTGTGCGTCCACAGGTGTGTGTCCACAGCCAGGTGAGTGTCCAGGTGTGTGTCCACAGCCAGGTGTGCGTCCACAGCCAGGTGTGTGTCCACAGCCAGGTGTGTGTCCAGGTGTCCTCTGGCCTGCAGCTGTTTCTCTCAGTTTGCATCTTTGTGGTTAAAACCCGACGATAAAGAGAAAGATGTCACTTCCAGTTTGTTCCTGGATCCTGAATGATTCTGCCCCCAAACCAAACCCAGCCGGCGGTCTGCGGCGTCCACACAGCGGGCCGACACGCCGTGTGTAACGATGTGTGTGTGTGTGTGTGTGAGTGTGTGTGTGACAGACGTCGTTCAGCTCAAAGCAACTGACTGCGTTCGGTCCTGACCCTGAACCTGAGCAGCTGCACGGCACTGGGCTGTGTGTGTGTGTGTGTGTGTGTGTGTGTGTGTGTGTGTGTGTGTGTGTGTCGGGACGCTCTGTGTGAAATGTGTCGAGCTGCTGGGACGCGGCGGCACCGGCAACGTGTTGCAGTCGGTAAGAAACAGGCAGCCGGGCGGCCAGGACACCAAGAAACCAGCCGAGGAGCCACTCGGCCAACAGGAGGTGACACACAGCTTCTACTCCTGCAGAGGAGAGAAGAGGAATCTCCTCTTCTTCTTCTTCTTCTTCTTCTTCTTCTTCTTCTTCTTCTTCTTCTCCTCTTCCTCCCCCTCCTCCCCCTCCTCCTCCTCGCTCCGTTCTTCAGTCGGTTCTCTTTTCTCCACAAACAGAACCTGGTCTGAGGTCAGTTCCCTCGTCCTTTTACAAACACCATCACACACTGAGCTCGTTTTTACTGCAGGACCTTCAGCGCACACACACACACACACACACACACACACACACACACACACACACACACACCTACACACACACCTACACACACACCTGTTGACCTGTCTGGGCTTCCGTACCCACGTGACACCGCAGAACAACAAAGCAGGAGCAGCAGGAGCAGCAGGAGCAGCGCCGAAACAAACAGCTCACTGATCGATAATCAATCAGAAACACAAGATGACAGTTTTGATAAAGAGTCGATGTTTTTAGGCTTTGATCCGGTAAAAACACGTCCCAGTCAGCCTGACCTGCTGCCTCTGACAGGAGGAGCAGCTCATTCACACACACACACACACACACACACACAAAGAGCTGTAAGGATGATAAACCAGCCTTTTGTTTGTGACACACACACACACACACACACACACACACGTCCAAACGTACGACCTTCAGCTGAGAGCGGCGTTACGCTTCCACTTCAACAGCCTCACAGAGTGTGTGTGTGTGTGTGTGTGTGTCCAGTGTGTGTGTGTGTGTCCCGTGTGTGTCCAGTATGTGTTCATACACTGTCACAGTCACACACATACTGTCACACACTCACTCACACACACACACACACACACACACACACACTGTCACAGTCACACACATACTGTCACACACTCACTCACACACACACACACACACACACACACACACTCACACACACACACACACACACTCACACACACACTCACACACACACACACACACACACACACACACACACTGAACACACGCACACACACACTGGACACACACTGAACACACACACACACACACACACACACACACACACACACACACACACACACACACACACACACACACACACACACACACACACACACACACACACAGCATGTCTGATGCTAGCAGCTAGCGCTCACCTGGAGTGTTTCGGCGGCTAGCAGCAGCAGCTAGCTGTTAGCCTTGCAGCTAGCTCGTCCTCACTCGGCGGCCGCGGCGGACATGAGCCGAGGGGAACCGTCACCGAGACCTGACCGGCCGCTGCGCGCAGGGGGAGCCGCTGAGAGGCTGTGCGGCCCGGGCTGAGAGCAGCGAGCCGCCTGAGAGGCTGTTTTCTCCGACAGAGAGCCGCGGGCTGCCGCCGCCGTGTCCGCGCTTCCTGCTCCGGCTGGAGGGACTCCGCCGCCCGCCAGCAAGCGCCGCGCGGATTGGGCGCCGCGGAGATCACGTGACCGGGCTGGCCTATAGGGCGCGCGCTTCCTGCGCTTCCAGAGCCGACGCCCTGCTCGTGCCAGCAGCTGATCCAGAACCAGCGCGCGGCTTATTGTTTGTTTGTTTGTTTGTTTGTTTGTTTGTTTGTTTGTTTGTCTGCTGGTCCGTGTGGGAGTGTACGGAGATAAATACAAACATAAATAAATAAAATCATCAACTTTATTCACACAGAGCCTTTGAAAAAATCAAAGTGCAGTTATTACTCACCGGACAAACAGATCAACTGGTGAAATAAAATTTACAAGAAAGAAATGAACTTAAAGATTTAAATGTAAAGGTTCATGTAAAGGCTGATTATAAAAACAGGTTTCCAGCAGTGACTCGGGCTGACCTCCTCATGACGGTGTGCAGAAAAAAATGAAGAAATAAAACCAAAAAAAAAGAAAAAAAAAGAATGAAACAGTAATAACAATAAACCTTAATTAAAGAACACCTTTAAAATTTTCAAAGTATGGTTATTAACCAAGAGACAAATTAGATGAAACAAATGTTACAATAAAATTAAATAAAATAATAAGATAACAGTATCATTGATTTAAATAAAAAATAAAATAAAATAAAATGGTTTGAGAAGGTTTATATAAAAGCTGAGTTATTACCTCCTCATGAAGGTTTGCAGAAGAAAAGCACAAAACTGTTTTGTGTTTGTTGCATTAATTAGATCCACTGACAGCCATAACAGCTGTGACCCGGCCTGCCTGAGCTCAGGCGGCCGGTGGAGGACCTCCGGCCGGTGGAGGACCTCTGGGTGGTGGAGGACCTCCCGCTCGGCCGGTGGAGGACCTCCGGGTGGTGGAGGACCTCCGGCTCGGCCGGTGGAGGACCTCCGGGTGGTGGAGGACCTCCCGCTCGGCCGGTGGAGGACCTCCGGGCGGTGGAGGACCTCCGGCCGGTGGAGGACCTCCGGGGTCTGATGTTGCTTCTCATCTCCAGGATGATCCTCCCTGCGTTCCGACTCCAGATGGAGACGGCGTGGACGGTCCCGGCTGACTGAACCGTCTAATTCAGAAAAACCAGCGGATGATTTTCTCCGAAGGTGAGTGAGACGCTCACATCCGCTAATCTGACCGCTAATCCCCGTCCTCCATGCTTTGATTTTGATTTTCTGATTGATTTAAATTCTAGGCTTTCCAATGAGAAAGACAACACAAGACAGAAAACACAAGACAAACAACAGGGCAATTTGTTTTTATTAATTCAAATGTAATTCAACTGGTATGTATCAAAATAGCTTTTTTTTTTTATTTTTTTTTTTTTTATTTTGGCAAAGCTTTCACAAAACACGTTGCCGTGGAAGTTCCTCCTCATGAAATAATAATAATTATTTCCATCAAAACAGTAAACAGAGTCGTATCAAACAGTCTGGCAAATCTTTCAGAAAATACAAATTTTGCCTTTTATATGAAAAGCACCAGAGCATGAGCGCAGACCGTCCCCAATATTAATGCCAAATAATGACATCACACACACACACACACACACACACACACACACACACACACACACACACACACACACACACACACACACAGGGCAAGCAGGTGCACGATGCAGAGAGAAGCCACCTGCTGAAAGTTTGGTCACTTCAGTTTTTTATGCATAGCTTAAAGACAAACCTGCCAGCAGTACACACACACACACACACACACACACACACACACACACACACACACACACACACACACACACACACACACACACACACAGCTCCTAACATCACATCATGTCACAGTGATGCCAAAATGTAATCTCTTTCCCGTTCTTTTAGTAAAAGCACATTCTGTAATGATCAGCTCCTCCTCACCTTAAAGGGACATTCCAGTATTTTTCAGCTTGCTTTCCTGTTTTTCCACCTTTTGGGGCCCAAATGACTGACAGGCACACAATGTTTTTGAAACTGGTCCAAAATTAAGACTGCTTCAGTCCACAGCCGTGAAACACAGGGCCGGATCTACCAGGGGGGCCTGGGCTGGCAGCTACCCCCCTGAACATAAATATACTTCTCTTGTCATTTTAAAAAGAATATTTTGGTGCCAATTTTCTCGTATCATTTTTGTTTTACTAATTTCTGGCTATTTCTGGGTCATTTCTTGCTAATCTAATCTGCCTTTTTTGTTTTTGAAGGAAATCAAGTGAATTTGCTGGGGAAAAGGTGAAATTAGTATATTAGAAAAAACGACTGGGGCATTAGTATATAAAAAAAAACACACATGATGCTAAGCACCAAACGATTACTCAGCATACTCTATGCTAAAGCGTTAGCATGTTAGCATGTCCTCTGGACAGAGTTTTGGCCTCAGTCGTCTCGTCGTCATTTATTGCATATTTTTAGGAATTCTGGATCAGAGTCAGGAGAGTTTGTGCGTCACAAACCTCCTCAACTTTTTCAGAAATGATCTAATAAACGAGTTCCTCCCCCTGCAGCGTTTCTGGAGCTGAACTCCTCGTCTGGAGACGGGACGGCTCCGTCACATCACATCACTCAAGTGTCCAAAGGCTGGTAAGGCCACGTCAGCACATAACCCCCCCACCCACCCCCCAGCCCTGTTTTTTTGTTTGTTTGTTTGTTTGTTTGTTTCTACAGTATAACAGCTTCTGCATGTCTGGGCTGAACCCCAACCCCAGTGCGACAGGAACACGGCTGTGTTTCATAACCAAATTGTTTGACATCATCTCAGTTTTCACAGTGCAAGGAGGGACCCAAAAATAAATCTAAAATATAGCAAAAAAAAAAAACAAAAACAAGAACAATTCAAGTCCCTTCATGGCATTTGGTACGTCTGGGTGTTTGCAGTCTCGGATGTTTGCTCAGTGTCGACAACAAGACAAGAACTTAATCATTTAATCCGAGAGGTTATTCTCTTATAAAAAATGTGCCTCTTTTGTTTCGTTTGTCAAAACTGACAGGAGTAAAAAAAAAAAAACAAAAAAAAAAAAAAAAGTGGGTTTGTGGCGTCGGAGGCAGCAGCTGAAGAGGCTCCTCACCTTCAAAACGCAGATTTTCCCAGAGCTTCATCTCTTGGTTAACAGCGGTCGGTGCTCAGTCTCTGCGTCTCGTCTCGTCTCGTCTCGTCTCGTCTGTACGGACTCTCAGCTTCTTCTCATCTTTTCTTGCCGTTTCCAGCAGAAACTAAAAGCCTGAAGTGGATAAACGACCGGTGCTGTGCTTGTCCTCTTTTCCTCCTCCGCTCCCTCGTGCTTTGGGACAAACTGAAGCTCGACCTCTTACCGCTGCCTCCGAGGCACAACACATCATTTCCCATGATGCAGCGCTGGGATTTTACTCTTCCTAATACTTGTCCCTTTTGTTGTGAAGAAATGTTCCCCTCTAAACTTATTTAAAGTAAATAAAAAAATAAAAATAAAAATAAAAAAAAACAGTAAATGGTGCGTCATGCCACAACGACATAACACAAAACAATAAATAATATGGAATAAAAATGACATGCAGCAGAAGCAACATGAGGTATCTATGCGTTACTCTATGTTAAAGAAAGTGGGTTGAAATTCAATAAATTAAGTTAAATTAAGCGATAAAAACAAAACGACACAATAATCAGTGGTGTACTTAGAGAGGGGAGCGTGCTGGAGGCCGACGTGTCGACGTCAGGCTTCACTTCTTGGGATTCTTTTTCTTTCTATCCCACGTCCAGTGTGTGATGATGACCCCCCTCCTCCGCCCCCAGCCGCCGCCGCGTCAGGCGTCCCCGCCTCGGCGTGAAGACAGCGAGCTTCCCTGAGGTAATACTTTGGACAGAGGAGCCGCTAGGACGAGGCGCTGAGCTTGGCAGGCTCCGCCTCCTCCAGCAGCGAACGCCTCCACCCCGCCTTGTTGGCGCTCAGGTGTCCCATCATGACCCGGGAGAGGGGCGTGGCCGAGAAACGAGACCACTCGCTGAACAGAGGCTCCACCACGTTGCTGATGAAGTCTGCAGGTCAGAGAGGAGCCGGGCTTTAATCAAGAGGCTCAGGCACAGGAGGTTCACTGTTCACATTCAAAAGCAGAATCTAAAACCCGCTCTCTGCACTTTTACTGCGTGACAACACCTGGCCACATCATCTGAGGGCAGCCTGCTCGTTTTTAGTTTCCAGCCTGCAGTGGAAACGTGGCTGAGAGGATTTTATCTGACATGCATGTAAACAGCAGGTCTGACAACACAGGTGTTAGTATTGAGGCTTTCTGTTCAGTACGCATCACAAACAGAAATAATATTGTCATGTTCTCGGATCAATGATCTCAAAAGAAGAAGACTGGACTTCACCTGTTTCTGTTGTTTAAATCAAACATTAAATCATTTGCTTCAGCTTCTGTTTGAATCCTTGGTTGTAAATGGCCTTAATCTTTTGTTAAGGATGGACCGTTAGCGACAGAAAGCCCTGCTGGGTGTCAGAGTGTTCTCCTCTTGTCAAGTCAGCACCTGCATTATTTAATACAGAAGGACTGAAACATACCAACGTGTGTGTGTGTGTGTGTGTGTGTTGGGGAAAAAACTCTCACCGATCTGTATCTTGGCCATGCTGTTGGTCTGACGGTCACACATGGGACTCACTTCCATGTTGTGTTTCCTCTCCGTGTCGCCTGGAGACAAATCAGTTTTTACATTTCAGAACTGAAACTGATGTTCACAATCAGAGGCTTCACGGGTCCAGCCGACCCCAGGGACCTGAGGACCCGGGACCCGACACCCAAGGACCTGGGACCTGAGTCCGAGGACCCAGGACACAACCTCGAAGACCTGAGGAACCCTGACCCAACCTGGGAGCCAAGAACCTGAGACCCGGTACCCAACCCTGAACACTCGAGACCTGAATGGGTTTGGATCAGGTCCAGGTCGGGTCCCAGGTCTCTCCAGGCTTCGTACCACTCTACTGCTTGGAAAGTCTTGTTTTAAATTCGTCTTAATTTAAAACCTGGCTGCCAGGTTGTTAAATCATATTTAGCCAGGAGATAAAGGCTTTTCAACATTTTTTCAACTGAACAGCTTAGAACAAACTTAAATGTTTTTTTAAGACTGCCAGTCATATTCTGCACAGGATGTTCGTTTAAAAAGGAGACAAAAAAAACAACTTTAGAGGTTTAGATCTGCTCTCATTCAGCACACGAGGGCCTCGTATGATCACTTAGTGATTTTAATCAGTAGTGGGTACGTGTGGGAGGAATTTCCTCCTTTTTCACTGTTGTAAAGTCCCTTCACAGTGAAATGATATAGCTGTTATAGCTGCTACTGTTTTGGAATTTGTATTTTTCAAACACAATAATTCTCTACAGGAAATAAAAATAATTTTTTTTAATGTATTCTTGTAATTATATGCTCAAAAAGTTACTACAATTCAAGAAATAATGTTTATGAATTTTCCCCACGGGCCCCCCTTATTAAGCTGCACCGGTAACCACAGGGTGTAGTGACGTGTTTTTGCCACAAGGTGGCAGCAGTTAATCTGATGAGAACTCAGACCTCTTGACTGCAGAGGGATATGACTGAATTTACACAGGAGCCTGTCTCCCCCACAGGACTCAGGCTCAGTGTTTATTGGCTGGTTTGTCTCTGAACAGCCACATGCAGGAAGCTGATGTTGATACTTTGATACTTTCACACTTTTTGCATCATAAGTTCAACCAATCAGGAATGTTCAGTGCTGTAACTAAACCCCGCCCACCGCCAGGAACTCGGACAGCACTGCCTCGGTTGCAGGAAGCATTTTGGGGTCAGGATCTCAACGCTTGGAGCTAAAAGAGGAACTGGATCCGCTGGTGGAAACGAGGATCTGAGTTCCTGGTTCCTCCAAAAGGTTCCTGTGTCCCGGGGACAGTTCCTGTTGTGGCAGCGAGCTTTGAACAGGCGGGGCTCAGTCGTACCTTGGTGGAAGAACTCCTCTGTGACCTTGCTGCTCCACAGCTTGCAGAGCCTCCATGGGCGGCAGGGGTTGCAGATGTCTGCACACTTCATGGCCATCTGAGCTCCAAGAAAGAAGCAGAAGAAACCCAGGCTGAGAATCAGTCCCACACAAAATTAACACCAGCTGCTCTCTACACAGAAGCACGCTAGATAACAAAATAACGTCAAAACACTGTAGCAAACCTATTCCTCATAGCAAGAAAGACTTCGAGGTTTCAGGGAGTTAAATATCAGGCTTTTTAAGGGCCTGTAGACACCCTGTTCTCAGGTCGTGGATCTCCAAAGATAAAGCCCTCTTTAAAAATGGTATGGAGCATCATTGAACATTTTATCATGAAGGATGTTCAGTTTACGGCCTCCATGTATACAGCAACCATTTATAAATATGGCTGATCCTTCTAGGTCAGACTTTTTGTTGCAATAGTACAGAACTGGAAATAGACATGTTTTATGACACGTTTTTCTGATGTTTTTCTGGTCTACCATTTAATTTTGTTCAGATTCACGTTAACCTGATTTTAGCATCTTTACGCTGGCTCAAAGTTTCAAGACTGATTTTTATGGAGTGTCACATTTGTCATATTCTTGTAGTTACTGTCATTTATATCGAGAATGCAAGTTGCCAAATGTACTTGACAAATATGCATGTATGACTAATAACTGATCACACCGACAGGAATGTTACCTATACAAGTAGAGACAGGACAGGACAGGGCAGGGCAGGGCAGGACAGGGCAGGGCAGGACAGGACAGGTCAGATCAGATCAGGTCAGGTCAGGGAAGAATAGAATAGGATCGCACAGAGCAGGACAGGACATTATTAGACAGGACAGGACAGGAGTAGACAAGACAGGGTAGGACAGATCAGGTCAGGACAGGAGAGGACAGGGCAGGGCAGGACAGGACAGGACAAAGCAGGACAGGACAGGACATTATAAGACAGGACAGGACAGGACAAGGTAGGGGAAGGCAGGGCAGGGCAGGAGTAGACGGGACAGGAGAGGAGAGGACATGAGTAGACACGACAGGGTAGGGCAGGACAGGTCCGATCAGGTCAGGTCAAGGTCAGGGAAGAACAGAACAGGATCAGACTAGGGATGCTAACTGGTGGCCGTTTGACCGGTTGTTGACCGTTTGAACTTTAACCGAATAATCTTGTCGGTTAATTTTAAGGCCGAACGCGTCATCGCCGACACAAACGCGCCTGTCATATTGTAAATACCGTAACTTCGGTAAAGTTTGCTCTATCGAAAAAATTACAAATGTTCCTGAAAGCTAAGAAGTTGCTCATGAATCCACATACAGTTTAATACGGTAAACATGGCGACGGGACGCTCTGCCGGGCTTGGATTACGTTATTACGCTCAGAGCTCAGCTCGTAGAGACAGACTGGAGAAACGAGCCAAGCTTATGGTGATCACGTATAGTTTTGAACCAAGTATGTCATGCAAGTCTGCAAGAGTCATAAAACCACCAAGCAGACTCATCGAGGAATCTGGAGACAATATTTTTCACGAGGAGAGAGAGATTTCTTCTACACCACGGTAAGCAACGTGCGTAAATTACATAATGTTTGTACGATATCATGTAGGCTATGTACAATATTTGACTTCGGAATGAATTATCTTATGTCTGAATTGGTTTTGGGCCTGCTGAGGTGAGATCAGTGGTACAGAACGGACACTGTCGCGTTCTTGACTGTCTGTAAACTTTACAGACAGTCAAATAATATTCTCGGTTAACCGAAATAAACCGATTAATGAGGCCCGGTGGTCGACCAAGAAAATTTTCCATTTTCGCCATCTCTAGATCAGACAGAACAGGGCAGGACAGGAGAGGACAAGGTAGGATCAGACAGGATAGGACAAGACAAGGTTGGCCAGGACAGGGCAGGAGAGATGATGTAAACTGAAACTCACCTGCAGGATGAAATGCCGGTGATTGGCATTGTCCATGCGCAGGTCCCCGCTCTGCAGGTGACACCTGAACTGGGACAGGTAGTCGTTCTGCCGGCTGATGTCGGTGGCCAGGATCAGGGAGCCCAGACGCTCCTCCATCTTTAACCTGCACAGCCGCAAGACACAGTTGCCTGCCCTAAGATCACACGAGGTTTTAATCTCTGAGAGTCTCTGAGCCTCTGCTATGACAGGAAGCATGTACAAAACAAAAGACGGAGCTGCCAGAACACATGCAAATAAAAACTGGATTTATTTGGGTCCCAAAGTTCCCAAAAAAACCTTTATTTGTAAGTGCTTATGTAAAAAGATTTTTTTGGACTTGAAACAGGACCATCCCAGAGCTTCTGCATGTCCAGAGTTTCCTCTCCAGAACGTTCCTCTGCTCTCCTCCCAGAGCGAGCAGTGGGGTTTCAGAGCTGCCACATCACTCCTCCTCCCTTTCCTCCAGCCGCTGGTTTCCATTCATTCCACTACGATATGAACATGAACTTTCAGAGCCTTCACACTTTCTTCACTCCAGTTTTCCATCAGCCCAATAAAGTCCTCCACATGAGTTTTCCTAAAAGCAGCAGCACTGTTGGCTTTTCAGGACTTTTTCACACTGAAACGCTCCCTCCTCCTCCTCCTCCTCCTCCTCCTCCTCCGCCAGGGAAAATAGTCCCCGGGGAAATGTTTTGCTTTCCACAGCCAATGATCAGCTGTGTGGTTTGTGAATGTTGAGGACATTATAAGGCGGCTGCTTCAACCACAAACTCACATTTTGATTCTGTGTTGTGAAATCTTTAGTTTAATCTGATAAATGGTTTGTTGACGTGTAAAATGTGGAGGAGTTGTGGTGAATGGACCAAACATTCAAAATCACTGGGATGGAGCTTCAAGTCTGTTAAACACCCAATCAAATCCTTCTTCTAGCATGTATTCTGGCGGCTCCATCTCTTGCTTGTACGGAGGTCTTTTGACACAGAACTACAATTTGATCTAAAGTGGTCCAGAGAGTCTGACGGACCTCCTCTGGACCAGCCGGGTGTGTCGGCAGCTGGACTGACCTCTCGGAGGCTGGGCGATGAGCCAGGAGGCCGGACTCTCTGAGGAGACCCACAGCTGACTTCCAGTGGTGGTTCTCCAAAACTGAGGTGTTCTGCACCGAAAACACAGAAAACATCCAAATCCTCATCACAGGTCTGAAAAAAATCCCTCACTCTGATCAGACCAGGCGAACCATGAGGTTTTTTTTTTTAAGTTATCGTTTCTTCCTTTGTTTCTCTGGCATCATGATCATTCCCATGTGACCTCTGATCTCTGGCCTCCTTGCTTTTAACAGTCCTGATCAGTGTCTGTTCAAGTCCATCTGAGTACGAGAGCCACACAAATTAGACATTTGCAATACCAGTTTGACCTCCCCAGTTCTGAGTCTGATTCCTGGACTCGCGTATCGACTGTTACCGAGTACCGATCCAATACCACTGCATTTTTTAAAAAAAACGACAGCTGTATATTACTAACACTGTTTGGATGTGATATGGCTGAATCTCAATCCTTGCATCTCAATCCTTTTTCTGTTTTTGTTCACCAGCTGGTACCAAACACGTCACGCCTGGTTGTCAACAAGGCGGATAAATATCACTCCAACGCTCAGCTACTATTTGCTGAGGGAAAAACTGTCATTTTTTCAAACTGGACGTCGCTGTATAAAATGACCTATCGTGACCTCTAGGGGAATCACAGCCTCATCAAACTTTACAGACACAAACTAGAGGAGAATTCAGAAAACTAACATCACAATAAATCGTGATATCGAATCATAATACTCGTACAATCACAACAAATATCGAATCCACCCAAGTATCCTGATCATACTAAATCAGGAGAAGAACACTTGGTTGCCTCGTATCTAATAAAAACATCTGAATCTATCTAAACCTAACTCGTCCTGTCAGGTGCGTGCAGCAGCTACCTGGTACAGCGCCGCCAGGTGGTGTTCGGTCTGGACCAGGAAGCGCTGGTTCACCCCGGGGTGGTCCAGGTCGTGGGTGGCGGCTGCGACCAGGCCCAGCAGGATGTCGCAGGAGGTCAGCGTTTCAGCTAGCTGGAAAAAACACACACACACACACACACACACACACACACAGGCTGGGTTGCAGTGACATGGGTTCATTTTTAAACTGAATTAAGCTACCGTATTTCCCCAGTTAATCGCCGGGCATTTAATACGCAAAATCACCTTGGACCCCGGGCGTTTAAAAGAACCAGGCGGCTCTTCGCTGCAGGTCTTTATTTATTTTTGCACAGACCTGCACCAGGACATTACTGTGATGACAGTTACTGTCCAACATATTTACAGTCGGGCGGTTTAAGATTACAGTACATCCTTTTTTCTAACATTAGCTAGCGCTCTTATTTTGACAGGAAATGGAAGTGCAGCACAGTTATTGTGCAGCTAACTGTTTACTTCTGCAAAAATAAGGTGAACAGCCTTATTTTGAGTTACCTCAATATAATGCAAATAATCGCCCCGGCGGTTATTCAGGTGGGGGTTTAATACGCAAAATGGGTGCAGACCCCAGGCGTTTAAAAGAACCAGGCGGCTATTTGCGGCCCGGCGATTAATTGGGGAAATACAGTTGCTAGTTTTCCTTTAAAATCTGCTGTAAAACCAGTTTAAAGTGAAGATTAAATCTAAACTTCTTCAGGTTTTACTCTAAACAGAGATTAAATTCAGTTCTGTTGCACCAAAACCTCAAGCCCCAGTTTGACCTGTAATGTGGTTTCTACACTTAAACCTGAGGAGGTTCAAGCTCCTCAGGTTAGAGGTCAAGGTCAGGTGGGCGGTTCTCACCTGGGGCTCCCGCAGGAAGCAGTGCATGGCCTGCGTGACGTCGGCGGCGTGGAGCGCGTTGTGGTACGGGTTGTGGCTGCGGTAATCCTCCTGCACACACACTACACACACCGCACCACCCATCAGTCATCCACAACAACAACAACAACAACAACAACAACTTCAAATCAGTGTCAACATCTACAGATGCCAACACAAAGCTCACTCTGAATGACATCTTTAATTACAATAATCATATCACTAAAATATAAAGTAAGAAGAACAACACTGTTGCCATAACCATGCATAAACTTGTGTATTTGTTCAATGTAACTAATTTGTCAAGGGTTCCATCCGCAATTTCTATTGAGCACATACATTATTATTACTTTCCTCTTCCTCATTAACATTTTTTTTTTCTATTTATTAGGCTACATCTCCATTTATTTTTTCTTTAGGTACTAGGGCAATGTGCAATGCAACACGCACTTTATATTCTCACATAATTGGGTACTCTCTGTATCATAAAATTACCATTGTTGGTATGTAATCATCTATTGCAATATGTAATCGGGTAATGTGCAATTTTCACTAATTAGGCACTAGGGCAATGTGCAACGCAACAAGCACGTTATACTATATAACTATATAACTAGGTACTCTAGGTATCACAAATTACCATCGTTGGTATTAGATTATTGTAATATGCAATTGAGTATTAGGCAATCAAAATAGCACTTTATATTTCTTGGGCAATTTGCAATACAATAATGCACTTTACACTTTAGCACTTTGCACTTTAACCAGCCGCTCGACATATAATTTAGTGTTTAATTTAGTGTTTAAGCTGTGGTGAAATGCGCACGGTCCCCTGAGCCTTGGCCTGTATGTTTTATGATCAACTCTGTTGTTTGTTTTGTTTTGTTTTGTTTTGTTGTTATTGTGAATGAATGTTGTACAACACCAACGTGCCAATGGGACTAGAGATGGAAATTAGCCGCACGGCTATAATCTCACGTGTTTACATTTATATGTGCATTAACATGTACTGTCCCATTTCTTTCTTTTAAAAAATAAATAAATCTACAAATCTACAAATAAAATTGCAACAAAAAAATACAAGAAAATTAACAGAAAATTATCAGATAAAAATAAAATAAACATAAATTTGTCAAAACTAAATCCATAAAATAACTTCAAAATGAGAAGTGTGTTAATAATGATTATAAAGGTGTGTTTACAAGTCAGATCAAACTGAGAAAATAACCTGTCAAACTTTCTGTAAAGTTCATTTAAATATGAATCCGGTGAAAAGGCAAAATCAACCTGCAGTCATATTTTCAGAAACGTGGCCCCGCCCACTCGCCATCGCTCCGCTGGAGGGGCGGAGTCTGACCGGCCGTCATGTCAATCAAGTCTACGCCACAGATTATCGGGTAATCCCGTGTGAAGTGACGTCTGTCCACTGCTGAATGTGACTGATCCACTGATTGAACTGATTTATTGATTGATGCCATTTTTACTGCAGTTTCATTTCATTGCTGTTTCCACTAATCGATACATCTTTTCTTATCGGATGCCATGTTTATGTCTGTTTTTATTTACCTGTTTAATTGTTGTTGTTTTTCTTATCAGTTATTGATTTCGTTTCTTGGTATGTAATCTCTGGAAAACAAGAGCCTGTCAAGTCTGAATGAAAAACAAAAGCCCTGACGCAGCTTCCCCTCAGCGATCAATACAGGATTTCAGATTCAGATTCAGATTCAGATTCAGATTCAGATTCAGAGTCCAGCTGGAACACGACCACCTGCTCAGGTTGTTTTATTTGTTTAACTGTGAGAGGAGGCCTCGCGTTTTAAAACTATTTCACCAGGAAACAGAAAATAAGCGTAAAATATTTTAAAAAATCCAATAATAATGACAATTTGGCGTATTAAAAACGTTTTTTGCTGTTCGTCTTGTGCCTCCGTTTGAGAGCCGCTGAACTAGAATGTGCTCCGTGAACATGAGGAGGCGGTGTCTGTCCAGCAGGGGGCGCTCAGGCCCCGGGCTGGTTCCTACCCAGGAAGCGTCGCAGCTTGACGACGTCGAGCTGGAAGAGGCGGATCAGACCGTAGTGCACGAACAGGTGGAGGGTCAGACTGACCAGACTGTTTCCTGCAACACACACACACACACACACACACACACACACACACACACACACACACACACACACACCAATGCTGTAAAAATATTCTGACAATTATTAATAAATATAAGTATCAATATCATTTTCTTGTCATTAAGAACTGGGAACTTCATTTTCAGGACTTTGGGTTTTTGGGATTACGTAATTTCCATTTCATTTTTTTGTGAATTAATCTGCTGATGATGTCATCATGATGTCCACTCACCATTGGTCAGTCTGTCCAACAGGAAGACGTCAAAGTCCCAGCAGCCAACCCGCTGCAGCACGCACTGCAACAACAGGAAGTACACACTGAGACAACAGGAAGTAAACACTGAGACAACAGGAAGTAAACACTGAGACAACAGGAAGTGAACACTGAGACAACAGGAAGTAAACACTGAGACAGCAGGAAGTAAACACTGAGTCAACAGGAAGTAAACACTGAGACAACAGGAAGTAAACACTGAGACAACAGGAAGTAAACACTGAGACAACAGGAAGTAAACACTGAGACAACAGGAAGTAAACACTGAGACAACAGGAAGTAAACACTGAGACCACAGGAAGTAAACACTGAGACCACAGGAAGTAAACACTGAGACAACAGGAAGTAAACACTGAGTCAACAGGAAGTAAACACTGAGACAACAGGAAGTAAACACTGAGTCAACAGGAAGTAAACAATACTCATGTTGACTGATGTTTTCTAATCTTCACTAAATGATAATTTTTTGATAATTCCACCTTTTCCTCAGCAAACTGACTTGATCTTGATTTGTTTCAAAACATGAGAGGAAGACGGTGAGGGTCATGAGGGTCAGGTCAGCTCGTGTTGCTGGGGACCCCACGGGGGGCCCCGGACCCCACTTTGACCATGAGCGTGTTAGCCTGTTAGCGTGTTAGCGCGTTAGCGCGTTAGCGGTCTGAGCAGCTGCGGCCCAGGCGACAGGAAGCCCTGCGTACCGTGGCCTGGCCGCCGTAGTCCCGGTCCAGGATGTGCCGCGGCTCGGGGGCGGGGCTTCTCTGCAGGACGTGGCGGCTCCTCTGCAGGCTCAGCGGGCGGTGGAGGCCCCTGGTGGCTCCGGGCCCCGCGGCGTCCCGGCCGGCTGCAGCAGGACGACAAAAACATGAAACACCATATGAACACGCAGCAGCTTTAAAATCTGTGAAGAAAAACAGAAACAGGAGTGAAAGCGACTGAGCTGATTAGCAGGAAAATCATCTTCATAACTTACAATAACTGCATATTTAAAATGATCTTACAGGGAAAAAATCCATTTGAGATCATGTTTAACCCTCTGAACCCCCAGCAGTTTTGGGGTGTTTTCTGCTCCCCTCACATTTTGGCTCACTGTGGGCTTGTTTTCCTGCTGCACCTCTATGGAAACAGCACAGCTGTGGCTCTCACCTGAAGCCATTCAAAAATGTCTTTCACACAGTATGAAAGAGTTATAGTGCCATAAATAATAAAAAAATAAAAACGGCAAACTGATTTTTTTTGATAATTTATTTTACAAAAATCGAGAAACATTGGAATAAATGTACAGAACATTTTTTCAGTGTCACTGATCCAGGAAAAAAAAGTAGGGCTTCACATGATTTATTTCCTGAAATATTAACATTTTTCCAACCTGTATTAACTTAGGTGTTTTTACTGCCTTGTGCCCTTCCATGTTACTACTGCTGCCTACACACTGAAATTCAGTGAATTTTTGTCACGCGACTGTTGGGCTCACCTGAATGAATCAAGATGTCTCAGATCCGCTGAAGACCGCAGAATTTTCTGTTTTTTGAATGATCTGGATTGAGTACACGACTATTTTTTGGCAAATTGTTGAATGAAGCATGTATAATAAAATTATTTGAATGAGAATTGCTTTTTTAGCCTTAGTTTCGTTCTTTTTTCTACCGCTAAACCAAAGTCGGACATGTTGCATTCAGGGACCGTCAGAAAATTCAAATTCCGACGAAAAAATAGGTTTTTAAAGCTTCCAGCTATGATAAACGGTTGAATTTTGGCGATTTTTTAAAAAATACGTGTCTTTCTATCCCGCCCGCGGGTTTGGGGTTCAGGGGGTTAATAACAAGCGGCTGCCGCGGCGTCGACCTGTACGCAGATGACGTCGTGTTTTCTAGCACAAAGTGAGCGACGGCGTCGGGAGCGCCGAGGCCTGAGAGCCGCCGCCCTCGATGCTCCTCTGTCTGTTAGATCAACACTGGCTCACTTATCAATTATCAGTGTTCTGGATTACTAATAATCATTATCGGTATCGGCCATGAAATCAATCAGTATCAGTTGGTCCCGACTCTCTCCCGCCCGGTGAAACATGGCGGCTGTCTGCACTGAAGACTTTTGAATGACGCCTCGTTTGCCTCGTTTACTGCGACTCCTCCACATTTTCCTCGTCAACAAACCGTTTAAAAATACAGATTTCACAGCTCGGAGTCAGACTGAGAGTCTGAACACTCAGAAAGCACACAGCTGATGACTGTGATGACAGGAAAGTTCATGTTCACGTCGTCGAGGGATGAACAGAACGAGCGGCTGGAGGAGAGGGAGGAGGAGTGATGGCAGCTCTGAGATCAGAGGAACGTTCTGGAGAGGAACCTCTGGACCTGCCGGAGCTCTGGGACGTTTTTTAAAGCTCTTTAAAGATGTTTGGGTGCATCTCTGACGGCGAGGCGCTCAGCAGACTAAATAATAATAAAAACACACGAGAGGCTTTTAGAGTCCTGATCCTCGCTGAGGTCAGCGGGTCGCGGACAGACTTGACAGATTTGATCCCCAGACGGGACGTCCCGTCTCGCCTCGTACTCACAGTGCAGATCCCTGAAGTCGACCTGAGGCGGCGGGCGGGGGGCTCGTCTCTGCGGCTGCGGTCCCGGCTGGCTCCGCCCCCTCACATCTGCGGGACGTCAGGTCCGAGGGAGAGGACAAACAGAGAACACCATGAGGCTGCACACACATCCTCCTTTTTATGTTTTCATCGTTTACGTTCAGAGAGGAGCCAATGAAACGCTCCGAAAAACAAAACAAACACGTGTTCCGCTGACGGTGTGAGACAGGGTGCGTTTGGCCCTGCGGGGCCGCCGTAGCCCGCGGCGTCACTCACCCAGCAGGCGGATGAAGAGCGCCGTCTGGTC